>NW_028237131.1:600000-895478 GCF_017979445.1 Akebia trifoliata | reverse complement strand
GTTTGAATGATCAACTCTGCAATCAGTTGTTAGAATTAATGTGTTCTAATCGTTCTTTTGAAGAAATTGAAACACTTCTTAATAAATGATCACGATATTTTCAAAAAATCAAAATTCTTGATCAATGGAGGAATAATATCACCATTTTCGTTCAATAAGATACTAAAGTGTATGATTGACTCATTTCGTACTAGAAAGAATTGCAGGAAATCCTTTGATAACACTGATTCCTCTTTGAACTCGATCTTCTCTAACAAACGAATAGAAAATGACAAATGCTATCGTCTTCACCATATAGTCAAAAACCTTTTTTTTCTCAAAACCAATCAACTTCATCCTTAAGAGTCTATCTACTGCAAACCTAATGCAGTTAGATAGGATCTTGGTGGAAGTAGAAAGCACCACTTCAAAATATGTGGAGGAATTATCATGTTTTTTTTTTTTTTTTTCCTTCTTAATGCCTTCACCTCCATTTCAATTGATGAGATCAACAATTCAAAGTGTTAGGATGGACAATTCAAATCATTGAAATTGGCCTTCATTCAAATCGTAGACCTCGACAATTGAACATGAATCATTGAGATCAACACTTAATTGTCAATCACTCATTGAGATCAACAATTAAATTTTCGAGATCGAATTTATTATAACCGTTGATCTTGACATTTATACATGAATTGTCGAGATCAACAAATCAATAATTTGATTTCTTGGACTTCGACAATTTGAGTTCACAGCTTATCCGTTTGAGGGGCATTAAGAAAGAAAGATTTTAGCTTAACAAGGTTGTTAACATTCCCCGAGATCTCAGGGTACATTTAGAAAGATGTCGCTCCCACGGGTCTATTAAGTAATTTTCTTCATAATCTATGTTAGATGGGGTGACAAGCTTTCCTATGTTAAATCTCATTGCAGTCTTCAACTGTTGGCTCTGAACCATCTATTTGAATGTTTTAATGGGACCAACCAAATGGGGTCTCTCTCAATTACTCCCTGTAAAATTGGAACCCCTTTGTTGTGATCGAAAATCAATTTAAAATTGTCGATAAAATAATTCAATTGTTTTTAATAGGTAACATTGTGATTATAGCATCGATTGATCTAAAAAAATGAAGATATTTTGAATTGAAGTCTAAAACAAGAATTAAGAATAACTAGACAACGTTAATACGTACATTGATTCATGTTAGAAAAAAAGGTAGGCTCGAACGCGATACAAATAAATACTCTCGGTAGGGGTACAAAGTTAGATCCATAAAAATTTGGTTAATTTTGAACAATGTTATTCACCCCTCTAGACTAGCATAGAAGATCTCTTTGGTCAAAATTTAAATCTAGTAAATTCGATCACAACCATACAAACTTAAGACTTTAATTTCTTTTGGGTACTTTAATTTGACCAAAAACATTTTTTCCTCTACAAAAGAAATTTTAGTAACAAAAGAACTTTAATCCGGATCGTAGATCAATGATCAAAGCTTAGGGATTTAATTCACATTGATGTAAACGTAAAGTATATGTTAGCCAAATAATTTTACGATGTAATTTTTTACTTATTTATCTTAAGGGTTGGTTTGGTTGGTTCTCTTGCATTGCATTGCAGTGTGAGTATCATGCATTTCAACATTGAATTTATCAGATTTCATGGAAAAAATTATTATGTATAAATAAGTATTGCATGATAAATCAAACAACCAACAATTCACATTCCTTGTGTTTCCTTTTTTTTTTCCTTTTTTTAATCCAAATTGTAAAATTTACTTAAATTGATTTGGAATGGGCCTCTTTGCATGATGATAAGCATATATATATATATACGATTTTAGCTTTTTGTCAGTAAGTCGTCGTTTATATGTTATTTATGAGTTTTATTTTTATATCTAAATTTATAATTATGGGATATTGGAGAAAACCAAGATATTGATTTCTATTAGGATTGAATGAGAAAAAGTGAAGGTCATTGGAACTTGTTCTACTTCTAAATGAATTGATGCGATCTAAAAAAAGGGGTTATGTTGAAGAAAAAATAACGAAAAATATAAGACATAAAAGAACTTAAAAGATTGTTTGTGAGTGAAAATTGTGTTTTTCATGCTCTACCAAGACTCACACCAAATCATTTGCAAAACGAAAGAAATTATGATACAAGTTACATTAGGTAGACTAAGACGATAAAACTAGTTCGTAAGTTATGGCCTGATTGCTTTTTTATTAAGTTTAATGAAGGTATTGGTTTTCATCTCGAGGATTATGCATGAATTTTGAGTAGAAAAAGATTTGGAAGTAGTGAGGATGGATACCAAGTAATCCAAGCGACAATATTCTCTTGAAATTGTAGTAAAACCTGACCTGTTGACCCTTTTGCTTTTCCAGCGATACGAACGTATTTAAGTAATTGTCGCTCTGTCAGACCATAATGAAAACGCAATTTTTGTTTTTCTTCTAGGCGAATACGATATTGAGATCTTTTTCCGGAACGAGATTGGTTTCTAAGATCACTTCCGGGTCTAGGCCTTTTACTAGTTAGTCCCGGTAAAGCCCCCAGACGGCGTATTTTTTTGAAACGAGGCCCTCGGTAACGAGACATAAAGACTCCTTTATTTATATTTATTTTATTGAAATTTCATTTTTAAAGAATAAACCTAAATTAAGACTGAACTAAATGATAAACGAAGCGAAATCTACTGAAGTACTATACTACAAATAAGAATAAGATGAATTGTATCAATATCCAGATTCTTTATGTATATAGGAAATTAGGGATACTTTATGTACTTGAAATGGGTAAGAAGGTAACATAGTTAACATGATTCCACATTTACTATTGGAATAATCATTTTTAAAATTATGTTTATTTCAGATTTCATATTTTAATGTATATTTGAATTAAAATTTGTAAGAGTCATTTAAAATTAATTGAAATGTTCTATTAATAAATTGACTGCTCATCTCCTTCCTCTCAATTTTCAATTTTCAATTTTTTTTGTTCTATCCAATGTGATTTGATCTTTATTCTAATAAAATATAATTTTTACATAGAATTAGAATATCTAATCTTGCTTTTCATTTTCAATTATTGGATCATCGTGTCTTGAGACTGAGTATAGAACCATGGCACATGCTGTATATAAACTTATTTAGTCAAAAACTCTTATAATAGATAAGGATTTTACGATAGACTAGCCATGAAGCTATATTATGATAATTAAACGGTCAAATTCAAGTATATTTTCATCATAGTCACAAAGTCAGAGCACGGGTTTAATACGACAAGGGAAAACTTTTGAAAAAAATATTAAAAATGGGAAAAACACGAGAAAAAACAGGAAAAAGAATGATAAAAATAAAAGATAAAAAATATATTAAAAATTATGAAATATATATAATGATAATTTATAAAATCAAGTTATTATCATTAAATCCTACATTTAAAAAACAACAAATTGTTTAATATTTTTTTTGTCATGTGAAAAATGAGAAAAAATTAGGAATATAACTCTGTTTTTTTGTCACAAATGAAAAAGTCGCATTTTTTAATTGTCAAAGATGCAAGACACTTTTTTTTTTTTTTTTTTTTAAATAAAAAGTTACCATTTTTAGTTACTATGATTTTCACTTCATCAGTGAAAAAAATTTATGGTGGAGCTTTTTCAGAATGCTATTTTTTTTTTTTTTTTTTGTAGAATTGGTCTAATTGGCAAACCATCAAATTACATGAATGTTAGACTTTGGATAATAATAGTAATAAGGTAATTTAGGGGAAAAAAAATATACATATATTTTTATTTTTTAATAAATCCAACCAAATTGAGCCACATACCAATCAACCATGGTCAGATTAATATGACAATTTTTTTAGCCGAAGATTGGTTCCATTTTAAATCATTGATATTAATGAGCCACGATTATGAACCCCACACCAATCTTGTTCGTGTCTACCTAGGCACAGTTGGTATGCCAAAAGTTCTCGGGTCAATGGGTTGGGGTCTAAAGGGTTTTATTGTTTCTAGCTAGGGTTGTAATCATCGGCCTTTGTTAAATGAGTCAAAATCATTTTAGTCAATTTTTTTTTTGTTTATTATTACTTTTATCTTTCCTAATCTTTTTACTAATTTATCTCAATATTTTCATCTGTACTACGCTAACTTTATTAACATGAAACTTCTTATTTGTTCAACATCGAACTCCATAAAGTATAATTAGTTTTACGTATCGCAATCTTAAACACCTAAAACAAATTTCCTTCAACTTAAAGTACTCTCTAAGAAATTATATATCTTTTTTCATGGATGAATTACCATTTCGTGAGCTGAAAATAAGTTATATATGATTCCGGCTCATTGTTAATTTTAATTACCAAAACGTGAACAATTGCGTTTGTTTGTTTTTTTTAAAATCAGAACGAAGTGATTATTTTGTAGGTTTAGAATGAAATTGTCACTTTAAACTTGTGAAATAGTCACTTTGAAAATCTCCAAATTTGTTATCGTTCATGTTTTGATAATTAAAATGAACAGTGGGCTGGAATTATAAATTCATCAAAAGTTGATCACTTTTTCATAAATACCTCTTTTTTTACATTAATTCTTTTAATAGTCTCTTCAAAACATAAGTTTTCATTCCCCTCTTCCCTATCTAATAATTCTATCTCACCTATCCTTTTTTTATTCCACCTTTCTAAGCTCACCCTTCCAAGCCTTAAGCTTCTCCTTTGAGTTTTAAAGTTTTCTTAAGAAGGGCACACCAATGTTTTGTCCTAAAAGAGAAGGAGAATCACAATTAGTCCAATTTTTTTCAAGAAAGTTGGATGCTTAAAGCATATATTTTCGGGAAAAATAAATGAATTACAACAATGGCTAGGATCAAGGGCCAATAAATAACAGTTATTTATTTATTTATTTTTAATAGAATATAATTGATTAGTTAGTAAAAAACATTATTTTTTAATATTAGTGAGCCAATTCTTGTGTTAGGTGTGCCGCTCACACTCTCAAATCTCGCTTTAGTGCTTTCAGATCAAATCCTTCTCTAATCCCCCCTCTTAAAATGTTGAAACCCGCTCACAAAATGAATCTCGTTTCATATGTCATAATAAGTATTTTTATTTCTTAAATAACTATTATTCATATATATCCTAAAAATTAAATATTATAATGAATTATTAATGAGTACTACAATTAGAAACAACAATATTGTAAGGACTAAAAAAATTAAAATATTACTGTAGTTAAATAATTACTTTGAATCCTTCAAAATAGAGGGAGCTTCAATCATTAAAATATATATTTATTATTTATATTAATCAAGAATTGTTTTGTTCTAACAACAGTAATATAGTCAAGCTATATAAATAGTACACAAATGCAAACAAGTAATGAATGTAGGGTGAGTGAAAATATAATAACTATGGACTATGGCAGAGTCATATAAAGAATCCATTAAAAAAGTGTGTTTATTTTATTGAAAATTATTCATTCTAAATTATAAAAAAATGCATTTTCTGCAAGAGAAAGTATGTAGTTCAGATGGATTTATTAAAGTAAATGAAGTATATAATAGTAAAATTGATATTATAATATATTATATATAACTTAATATATAACACTTTCCAGGCATTTTACACTTTAAGACATTTTCAACTAGGTGTTTTCATGTTCCTGTTCCCACACCCGTTCCACGCTCTGGTGACTAAGGTTCTAATTTCATATATAAATTTTCACTTTAATAATCTTGTTTGTTGATCATGTGTGTGACTCTCAAACATAAGTTCATTTTCTGCATCTGTTAGCTTTTCATATAGAGAGATTTATCAGGCAGACTTATCTCTTGCAATTTCATTACAAAAGCTCCCTTACTTTATCAAGTTTGTTATTGGAAAAACCTCACTTTATGAATCAGGCTAGCATGACTAACTTAGTAAGATTTAAAATCTTACTAAGGATCATTGGGCCCACATGAATGATCAAATTGGCAATCCAATACCACAGTCTTCTAGATTTCATTGGAAAAAATTCAATAATAAAAATCCTTTTTGAGCTTGATCCAACGCGTTGAAAATGGATGGCTACAGAACTCCAAAATTTAAAACTAAAATTTAACTGTGAAAGTTAACTCTCTTTTTTTCGAATTTTTTTTTCAACGTTGTTAGAATTTTGTCCTCTATAATCCTATGATGTAAGATCATGTTTTTACACCATAGTTAAAAAATATATATATATATATTTTAAAAGAAGTAAGTGTTTGAGAATAAATAAAAGTTGGGGTGCCAATAGAAGTTCTCTATTCTTCTTTTTCCCCCCTAAATTTATATTTTTAGGGTTTAGGATTTTATAAGAGTCAAATCACAATCGTAAACAAGTAGAAATTGTTTGAGCAAGTATCATAATGTTTTGTAATGTTGAAATTCTAATTTGAACCAAATCTCTGTAATGTTTGAAGCATGTTTTTAATCTTTAGTTGGGATGTGATAAATAATTGGAGAAATTGTGGTGTAATAAGTAAAAGTTAGGTGCCAATAACAGTTCTAAAAAATTGGTTTCCCTGACCTTTTATATTTTGAAATTCATTTTCTTAATTTTGAATTTTGTTTTAGATTTTCCTATTCTTTTTAATTTTTTTTTTTTAATAATAAACAAAATAAGATGGATAATCTGAATTAAATGATGCATTAGATTCTACAATCCAAATCAATTGCTCCCAACGAACACGATAATTATGAGATCAGGTGCAACTTTCTGCTCGATTCAAAACAATTTTTCTCATCAACTCCAAATCAACAGGATGATCCATCTCTTGGATCAAGGATGTGGCTTGGCCCATTCCAAGCCACTTTTAACGAGAGATTTGTGGGCTTCAACCCATTGATCGGTCCACTGATTTGCAATGATCGACGCGATGGAGGCCCAAACAATTAGGAGCGTCCGATTATGATCATCAAGGAATAATTCATATAGAAACTCCAATAATTGAATGATATAAAAGTGACTTGGTAGGTTGATAATAATAAAGGTTTAGGCCCCACAGTTATTTATAAAAAAATGAAAATGCAATAAAAGTCAAAGAAACACTGAAGAAATGCTACCAATTTGGTGTCATATCATCACGTGAACCAACTTTTTCATGTCTCATAGGCTTTAGGAACATTTTGATTCACTAGCAAGCCTTAGCTCTGTTTTTTAGCTGCTATTGGCACTCCAGCTTTTACTTATCACACGCCAATTAAAGTTTTTTAAAAAAAATGGTGAATTACCATTTCTTGTGCTAAATATGATGAAATTCGGAGTCCAGTACACTGTTCATATTAATTTTGAAAACATGTGTTAATCATTTTTCAGCGAATTTGTTGGTAGGTATTTTTAACTTAAAGTGACGAGCTTGCTGATAAATTACTAACAAATTCACCATTAAAAAATAAGGATATTTTGTCTTTAAATTTACTTGCGAAGCGAACTCGCTGGAAAATGTTTAATGCATGTTTTGAGAATTTAAATGAACAGTGTACCAAAATCGGAATTTGGACATAAGTTGTGCACGTTTTGAAAAAAATCCCTTAAAAATAATAATAATAATAAGTTAATGGTTGAGAAAGAGTAAAAGTTGGAGTGCCAAGAGAATCTATCATTTTTTGTTTAAATTTCTATTTGTTAGATTTAGGAATTTATAAGATCCTAATCCTAAATGTAAACAACTGCTGAAATTGTTAGATTTCTTTGTAATATTATGGAAATAATTTGAACCAAACTTATGTCATGTTTGAATGGTGTGTTTTAATCTTTAATTAGGGTGTGATAAACAATTTAAGAAATTGAGGTGTAATAAGTAAAAAAAAAATTGAGGTGCCAATAGCAGCTCATTTTTTTTTTCTTTTAACATTAACATATAATTCATTCAATCAATCAACCAATCAAGAATTTCAGGCTAATCTGGCCCACCCTCGAGATTCCTGATCGATGAGTGGTCGAGGGGCCACCCCTAGGTGGCTAGATTGATGACCCCAAGTTCATGTAGTGTTTACTCTATCAAATAATCCACACTATCTGCTATTCTGATTGAACAGCTTTGGAGGATGAAGGGATGTGCTTTATTGCTTGTAAAACCAGGAATCTGTTTGTTCTAAAGAAAAAGGGTAAGCAAAAGAGCACCACTTTTATTTCTTGTGGCCCACATGACCCACAAAGAAAAGCATATTAGAAAGACCCAATGGCCTTGATCATGGCTTCCACAGCTGGAAGGCATTGGCATCTTCTTTTCTGAAAGTGATTGAAATGGAATCCAATGAAATAAGTGACAATAAAGAAAAGAACAAACCAAGAATTCTTCTCTATAATACATATAAGTGATTTCAGTAAAATTCAAGAAAGGCGAAAAAACATAGCGATGAAGTTTTTATTTCAGTGTCCGTGCTGCTCGTGTTTCTGCTTCATGAAGCCAAAGAACGGCAAACCAAAGGAGGCCGTAAAGGGCGCCCCAAAGGACGCCCCCAAGGACACCCCAAAGGACGACGCAAAGGAGGCCAAGTGAGGAGAGTAAAAAAATGAAGTTTCGTGCAACAATGTGGCGACCATCTTTTCGTTAGCTACTTTTGAACATTTTTTCGTCTTAACTTTCTTCTGATCTCTTCTCAGTACCATGTATAAGCAAAGCTTTACGTGTATTTTCTCATCCAAGTAGTTATGGTGTGTTTAAATAAAAGACACTGGCATTGGCATTACTTTTTTTTGTTTGGTTCGACATGATCTTTGGATGCTAGACCCATCTCCTGCATTTGCTGTTCAATTGATACTAGACCCGTCTCCGCTAGAAAACTGCAAATAAAATTCATCCAAAAAGCGTAAGGCGATCTCCATGACAAACATCTCCAAACATATAGTTTCAAGCATTCTAATGTAATGGTACTACTTTTGATTCAGTTTGTTAAAAAAAAATTTAGAGCTGAGGCAACAGATCTGGTTTGAGAAATTTCACCAAGGAACCATAAGCATATCAATATCTCCAATGCACATTGGCCATCCATTTTTTTTTCGGAAAATGCTTAAGTAAAATTGAAATTGACATCGTTTCACACATTACTGACGTGGATGTGTGTACAGAACCATAGATGCTTTTCATTGAGATACAAGTGAGAAGCATCTATGGTTCTGTGCACACCAATGTGTGAAACGATGTCAATTTCAATGTCACTCCAGCACTGACTCTTTTTTTTTTCCCAATCGATTTATTTATATATTTTTTTTCTGGGTAAGCTAGACTTGAACCCACGACCTCAAAGTTGTTTTTGCAATGTGACAAACCCACTGAACTATGAACCTAAGCCCCACATTGGCCATCCATTGAAAATGTTATCTTTCTTAAGTAACAATTTTGTGGAAGGAGGATTGCATGCAAGGTGGAAATTAGTACCAATGTTTCTAAAAGGTGGAGGCAAGTGGTAGGATGCTTGAATGGACTTTTAGCGTGAGGCACAAACCTCGAACCGTGGGGAGAAGATAATTTTTTGTCTTCATTCAACCTATAATAACCTATAATTATTTCAATGAAACCATCATCATTGAAGCTTTATTTGAAACCATCATCATTGAAGCTTTATTCTAAAGAATTAATTAACAAAAAAATTCAATTAATTTTGTTTCAAAGAATGATACCCTGATATGCTACAAGCACATGTATGCACACACCTCTGACACGGAGCATCAGAAAAGGTGTTAGGCTTATGCCCACTTCAAAGCCTCAATGGATGGGGCATAAGCCGCAGGAACATTTCACCTTTTTCGGTTAAGACTCTCTTAAGGAGTCCAACTTAGAAGCAGCCAGGCTGCTTCAAAATTTGGAGGAACCCTCCTCATGACATGACACGTGGCTTTTTGTTTCTATTTCATGCCCATACTTTTTCTCTAATATTTGGGATACCTCCTTGGATACCCCATGTGTAATCCAAGGGAAAGGTTCTACCAAAATTTTGAAGTGGGATGGGAGGGCACTTCAAAGTTTTTTCTGACTCTAAGGTTTGGAGTGGTGTTGCAAATTTCAAATGGCTTCCAAAATATTGATATTCAAAAAGATAGATAGATGCCTCTGTAAAGAAGTATAGAAAAACTTTGAAGTTTCCTGTAATCAAGTTTTGACAAATTTAGAAGTGGAGTTGGTCGATGTTCAGGCAGAAGCCATCTGTCAACATAAACTAAATGACTCTCCAATAGACTTAACTAACAAACATAATAGAAATAATGTGCATGGTCGGTTCTTTTCTCAAATCATCTGAGATTACTACTTAATAATATTTTTGTCTTTTTTTTTCTCCTTGTAAAATAAGGTTCAACAATGAATAGCTTTTGCATGAATCGCATGTAATATAATTGTAATTGTGCCTACGCCCATAACTGAGTACCCGAAGTCAGGTAACCAGAAGTCTACAACTACAATCAGCTGACAGTCGACACTGAAGTGAAAAGAATTGAATGCAAGTTCACGTACTTGAGAAAGTACATCTTCCTCACTTCTTTTTCATTCGTTTTTTTTTTAAAATGTGATTTATTTAACAAAAAGAGAGATTTATGTACCTGTGGCATAAATGTAAGTGTTTAAATAGCAATTTTTACTTGTGTCCAAATGATTTTTCAACTTGCAAAACGAGTAAACTGTTTCCCTTCAATTTAATATAAATTTCCAAAAATACAAGTAAAAGTTTGATTTTGAGACCATCAAAAAGTTCCAAAAGGGTAAATTAAGTTATGAACATTCCTATGCACAGAACCTTAACCCATAAAATCTAAACTTCTTTTTTTTTTTGACACTAGATAAATGGCTCCCAATTATATTGTCTACATATCCATTTATATTAAATCCTCGACGGCTAATCAAATAAACTCACTATTATTTATTAAAAAAAACTAGTATCCCAATTACTAAACAATACAGAATGTCGTTTTTATGAAAAATCAGCCCTTAATTTCTTAAGCCTCATGTGTGTATCAAACGTTATGTCAACCTATGGGAGATAGAGGGAATGGCGTTCATGCTTGATCAACATCCATATCTCCACTAAGATCCAACACTGAAGAGGCGAAGACTATGACCGTGATTGGCACCATAATAATAGCAAAAGCAAACTATTTGTGGTATTCATCCATTTATGTCTGCTCGGAGCACCATTTAAAATCTACGTCACTGCAAATCCTTAGCGTGCCCCAAAGATTCTCTATAGAAATGCCCCCCAAACAATTGCTAAAAAATATTGTCCTACAAATGATTGTAAAGTGCTTCGGAAAAAAACCTTCTCATTTGAACTCGACTTCAAAAGGCCCAAACACCGAAAGGTAATCAGCAACTCCTACCTCCTCTATCCCCTTTCTCTTTATCCTATCTTTTATATATATACATACCTTTTTTACTCCCTTGACTTCTCTTTACCCTCAGGTATCAGGCATGGATATCATTAGCTCCTCCCTCCCTCTCTCTCTCTTATTGCAAAGTTTTGCGACCACATTGAATTTTGGCATACGGTACCAAAAAGTGCTCGTATGCCTCTAATAGAGCAGCCAAAGTATGGAATAATGAGTATGATTTATCACATGTTCCCTTGGCTCAAAATCAAGACTACAAAATCAACTTACCCGGAGTACCTAAACTTCAATTTATTTCTCATAATCACTCAACTTTCCCTAGATTTTCTCGAAGTCTGATTTTTTTTACCTTTCCATGTAATTACCATTTACAAAGACTTACAATTCTGTATTTTCAGAAAGCTACACTATGTCTCAGACCAATCTATCTATTGTTCCTATAGAACAAATAACTAGAACTTGTATTTCCTTTATTTCCAATACAAATAGGCACCTAAGTTGACGATGTCCATTTTTAAATTGGGGTTAGAATGAGCTAGAGAAATGTGTTTCATACATTCCTCAGGTTAACAATCTTACCCTAATAATAGGATGTAATCACCATTCACTTTTTTACTTTGTAAAGCCAGTTCGAAATCTATTAATCATTTGTTCATCCACTGCACTTTTGTTAAGGAGGTTTGGTAGCACTTTCTTTCTTTATTTCATATTCCTTGGTGTTTTCCTATCTTAATTCTAATTATTTTATGGAGTTGTAGATTAAACCCTTTTGGCATAAAGAAAGGATCATACGGTCATTGACTCCTTTTGCTTGTTGAAGGATCTAGAAAAAGAGGAATCTAAAATATTTGAAGGTAATGAGCATTCCTACAAGAAGTGATTATTTATTTCCACGATTGGGCTCTTATCTTTCCATTGCAAAATCTTCAAGGAGTTAAAAGAGGTCTTCTTCGAGGAATTTTTATTTAGGTGGGACTTGACCTGTATGGGCTAGAGAGTGAGTCTCACAGTTCTTTCCTTGTTGAAAGTGGGATATTTTGGCCTCTTTTCTATTTTTATAGACAATTTTTTTTAACCATAAAAAATAAAAATAAAAACTATTTTGGTCAACATAGTGAATCATATTTCACCATTCACTTCTATGATGAGTTATATCTTCAGATACAGGTAAATTATCAAAATTTCACGCCCAAAGTTACCATTATTAAGAAGCAACATTATATATCCAGCATGTCATACACATTGAGAGTTGAGACCTATAAGGAAACATAAATCAAACAAGTAAATGGTGGCCAAATACTCAAAAAAAAAAAACCAACAAAATATCATAAAATTGAGTTCTCTCTGAACATAAAACACAAACCACCTACAAATTGATCACAGTTCACGTAAAAACAGAGAAACAAAGAAAAATACCTGTTAAGGAGGAAAAACAGCACCCCAGATATAAGAACAAGCAACATAACATGAATGATCATAGTTGAATCACTAGAAGTGAAAGCTAGACCCAGCATTGCAGCAAGACACACACCAAGTGCCAAAAATGTAAACTTGATCACAGACCATGTTGGACCCTGAAACACAAACAACAATTTCAAATTTGAATTAAAACCCATTAACTATAAGCCATGTTGGATCCTGAAAGACAAACAAAAATTACAAATTTGAATTAAAATCTATTAATTATATGCCAAGTTGGACCCTGAAACACAAACAACAATTTCAAATTTGAATTAAAATCCATGAACTATAAGCCATGTTGGACCCTGAAACAAACAACGATTTAAAATTTGAACTAAAACCCATTAATTATAAGCCATGTTGGACCCTGAAAAACAAATCAACAATTAAAATTTTGAAGTAAAACCCATTAAATATAAATCATTTTGCACCCCAAAAATCAAACAACGGATGAAAACCATTGCAGATTTAAAGTAAAACCCAGTTCACTGTAAACCCTGTTGAGATCAAATCAAATGAGACTCACGTTGACACCAGGAGCCAATGCCCCCAGTAACACTGCATTTGTGGATGAGACATCTTCTTCACGAGTGGGTTTAGCCATTTATACGAGGCTTAATAGAGAGATTAGGCACAGAGAGACGAATAGATAAGCGAAGAGCTTTTGTTTTTGCTGGATTTGGGGATTAGGGTTTTTCCAGGTAACCTATTTAGAAGAAAGTCTGGGTGACATTTGGCCGGGTCATACTGGTTTTAGGCACTCAGGTGTTACGAGTCAAATGGGATCAAGATCCACTTTCTTACCGATTCGACTCACTGGTACTGTTTTGTTATGTTATAACGGGTTGCCCATTGTAACAAGAATTTACATTATCGCATAAAATGTAAAAATGGGTTGGATTTTCTCCGAAATCCGAATTTAGTGGATTTGGTTCCTTGGAATATACCCGAATAAAAATGGGATGGATATAGGTTAATGTTTCTTGACCCAAATCAAATACAGATCCACTTCTTTATCCACAAAGATCCAAACTATATATTGCTTCAAAAATTATATTGTTATATTTTTTTTTAAGATATCTTTCTTCTACGACTCAAGTATAACATGAATTCTTATCAAATAAAATAATTATAATGATAAAATAGAATAGTAAAACAATTAGAAAAGAACTATAGCAAAAAAAAAATGTTAAATCGTCAAGAATTATCCAACCTGATTGACTCGAGTCAAATAATACGATTAGTTTGGATCCGTATATGAGTTTAGTGAAAGTAAAAATGATTCGGATATTATTTTAACTAATATGATTCGAGTTAGATACGGATCCAAATCCAAATAAAAAATCAGATCTGGATATGGATATACTCATATTTGACCCGAATCCAACCCACTTAAGCCCCATCTTTGGGTCCACTGGTACACGAAATTTGCCCATATTTTACTTGGTTTATTGGTTCAATCAGTTTGTAATTTGTGGTTTGCCGCTCTAAAATGAACCACGTCCATACAAGTGGGTTAAGAATTTGTTTTTCGGTTCGCTTGGGTTCATTAGTTCGGCATGCACGTTAAAAGGCATAATTTAATTTTTCAAAATAAAAAATGTTATATCTTCATTATTTGCTTTCCTGAACCTAAGTACAAAATTCACCTTGCAAATTGAATAGTGTGGATTTATTGTATTCCATGAACCCAATACAAATCATGCTACAAATTAATTCACTTTATATCGATTCATGGTTTAGTTTAGACATTTTTGGGTTGGTAAGTTAACCTGTTTTTCGAGGAAAGAAATCTCAGGTTATCTGTATATTACCACGTCAGCACAATGTCCAACGAAGGCAGTGTAGCATGCCTCATAATAAAATACAACGGTTATAAAGAGGGTTTGAGATTTTATTTAATTACAAATCTTAAGAATAGCTTATAACTTTATTGTATATCATCTTCTCTTCTTTTTCAAGAATACCCTTTTAACTTTATTTCCTTTCCTCTTCTATCCCTTCCAAAAAAAACACCCCTGTAGGTTTTTCTAAACCCTCAAAATAGATTTAACTCTCAAAGACAATCAAAATCTTTTAACCAAAGAACCTAATTAGAAGTTCTTAGAAAACATACATGTGATGCTTATAAATCAATACAAAATAGATTCGAATCAAGGCAATAATGAATCCAAATCCCCTGCTCCTCTACCGAATCGAAAATCAATCTCTTCTTTATAATTCGTAATAAAACTTGAGCCAAAGCAGTAGTGCTCTACTCTTTTTCTCTGTGTGATCAAAATGATGGGATCCTCTTACAATCACACATAGAAGAGGAAAGGCAATAGTGTTACAAAACTCATTCGATGGAAATTTCTTAGATTACCAAAGAATATTTCTAACTTGGTTCTTAATGTCTTTATTCAATAACAATTCAATCACTTTGAAAACTAATATTTAATTGGACCACAAAAAGAAATTTTAATTTAGAGAAAACCCAAAATAAATAAATAATTTTGATTAAAATTCTAATATACTCTTCAATTTTATATATTGTCTTTACTCTTCTCCGTTTTTTTGATGATATCGTTATAACTTTGTTGTCTTTAATCTTTTACTCCTTTAATCCCAAAGAAGATGCTTATGCTCGAGAATAATTTTTTTGCTCACAATTGCGTGACGTGTAGTCTAACAGATAATTTTGTAAATTTTTGAATGGTCACACGGGCTAATGTGATTGGTGGGTTTGGGTGCTTGTAAACACTGAGACAAAAAGATTTGTGAGCAAACAAATATTTGCCTATCTGCTATTCCCTAAAACAAGAGATGAAAAAAATCTCAAATGTTGTTCTACATTTTGTTTTGTCCACGTTTCCAAAGGATTATATATATATAATGAATTTAAGAGTTTACAACAAACAATCGACACTAGTGGAACCTATGAGCCCAAAAAAGTTTCATTTTTCTATGATCGACAAAAAGAGGGCAATTCTATCATTTAAAAATGAGTCGTGATGACTGCACATGGTAAATCATACACGGTTGATGTGACAAGAGCACATAATCGTAAATCTTTTTCTTTGAGATACACAAGGGAAAAGATCTACTATTCTGTGCCTTTGCCACGTCAGCTGGATAGAGATCGCGTGCATTCATCATTATTTTTTAAGAATTTAGCATGTGGTCGACAAGATTTTATAAGCCAACATATAAAGTCAGAACTCATAAATGTTCAGTCACGAATCTCGATGAATATAGACGATTTAGAGCATAGGCCGGCGCTGCTTAGTTTAAACTTAATGAGTAAAGTCAAGTGCAGACTCGTGAGTCGAATCGGACAAATAAAAATATATTAAAATTTAAATGTTAGACACAATTTTTATTATTTGAAAAGGAGTTTTGTTAACGCTTAGGGCACACTTTGGAAATCGGAAACTGAGGGTATTTTAGTAAAAATAAATGAAAATTTTAAGGGAATTTTTGGTACAAATCCAATTTCCAAAACTTATTTATCGAATTTTTAAAAGAGAGATTCTATTGCCACACAAACTTTTACTAACACCACCTCAATTTATAGCACTCTAATTCATATCTAAATCACAAAGAATTAGGGGTGGCGTTAGCAAATAGAAGCTCTATTTTAAAATAGCTAGTACTATTTTACTTTTAATTGGGGAGATGCTAACGCCACACCAACTTTTGCTATATAATAGGGAGTGACTCAGATTTCATGAATCGACTCGGAGAGTGTTCCCAAGTGAGTTAAGTCGGCTTTACGAGTTTTAAAACTATGGGTCAGCTTTGAAGGGTCTTTTCCTCTCCCACGTCTCTTACTTCTCTCTTGTAGTAGTAGTAGTAATAATAATAATAGTAGTGGCGGTGATTAACTGGGGCTCGTTTGGAGATGGGTTCAGGAAGCACTAATGATAGAAAACCATTTTTAGAGTCTCATCATGAAGAAGAAGAAGAAGAGAAGGAAGGGTGGTGGACGAAGGTGGTGGACATAGAGGAGGCAAAGAAGCAAGTTTTGTTCTCCATCCCCATGATCATAACCAACGTCTCTTATTACTCTATCACTTTGATCTCTGTCATGTTTGCTGGCCATCTTGGTCAGCTTCAACTAGCTTCCTCTACTCTTGCCAATTCTTGGGCTACTGTCACTGGTTATGCTCTCATGGTAAAAATCAATCATCCATCTTTTCTTAATAAATCCATGTTGACCAATTGATTGGTCTTGATTAGTTAGTTGGTGGGACATGTGTAGGGTATATGGTGTGGGGTGTATCAAGGTTGATTGACCTTTGTTCCACTGAATACACTTTTTTTGCTTGTTTGTACTTTGTAGGAATTCAAATTGCTAAACCCTCTAATTAAGGATCAACTGTGAATTAGATGGACTATGTGTTTTCCTATATTTTCTTACTAGCTTTATTCATTTATGTAATTTTTAAAACAATCTTTCTTGTCTTTTTAGATTGTGAGACTAGCTTGTTAATTTGATATTGTTGTTCCTTCTCACTGTTGTGGTTTGTGGATTGTGGAGCCTGATAGTACTGTCAACAAGGGTATTTTTGTAATTTTACTATTATTATGTAAAACCCTAGTTAGGTTTCTCAGGTATTTATATTTCTCGTTTTTGGTGAAAGGGCGTAATCTGTAACTGTGAGTTTTCTCTTCATAGTGTAATTGGTGTGATCCTTGGTCATACCTTAATCTTGAGGGAACCACGTAAAATTCTGTGTTTCTGTGTGTGATTTGCGTTTTTGTTTCGATTCGTTTCTTGGTTCGATTATTCCTCTTTTTCTCAACACTCACTGCTAATTCGTGGTTTGAAGTGAATCTGTAATAACCAATTTGTGATCCCCAATCATTCCAATTCGCTAAATTTTGTTATTGGATTTGGTGAATCAAATAGTGAAAGATACAAATCTAGAATGATTTTGTATTTAACTCTTTAAGAATTTCTTTAACATTATTTATAGTTGTACTTAACTTGCATGCTTAAATTATATCCATGCACAAGCGAAAACCAAGCTAGTGAATTGAACTAATGAACCAAGAAGCGAATTATCTCTATCTACCCCTATGAACCAGATTCATTCTAGAGTGGTGAACCGTGTGCAACCCCAAATTCAAATTGAGTGAAATGGGTAACATTGGGACAAACCATCTTAATTAAATTACTTTATTTTATCTTGTTGAGTTATGTTTTCTATTCCTGATTGGTGACTTCGGACTATGTTGCAAACAGACAAGAAAATTGTCAATTCTATTAGAGGTCGTTGTCAATTTTACCCCTAGGAGTCATTTATATATACTTTTTCTTATTTTCATGTTGCCCTAGAGAAAGAGAAAGTAACTGCATAGTTGGAGAGACACAGGAGAAAGAGGAAGATTGTAACTTTGTTCTTCGATTGATTAATATAGTGAAACTGCCGCTTTCACCAGTGGATGTAAGTCAATTCTGACTGAACCACGTATGTCTTGTGTTCTGTGTGATTGTTTTTTGTGTTTTTGTTGATTTTATACTTCAATTTGTGGTTTTGCTCTATCTCCTACTCGATTTTCTTGAATATTCTTATTTCTAATAACATCTCTCTGAGTCTTTTTATTCATCGGTTTCAATGTTATCATCTATATTATACTATCGAATCTATAGTTTTTTGAAACCAATTCCTTAATTAACAATTTGAAACTGAGGTTCAATTATTAGGAAGAATCCCAAATCATCAACTTTCTAGCTTCTATAATGGCAATGTTGGGAAGGTGTTCAAAGGTATCAACGTGAGAACCTTTGAAAATTCCAATACAGTGGCACGCCTGTAAAAATATTAACTTGTAGTACAACAGATCTTCAAAGTGGTGCAACAAATTATCTCTTCAATTTATTCTTTTTTTTTTCACACGTGTCAGATTGGTCTAAGCGGAGCACTTGAGACTCTTTGCGGGCAAGGATATGGTGCGAAGTTATATAGGATGTTAGGAATTTACCTACAATCATCGATCATCACCGCATTTGTCTTCTCCACCCTTGTATCCATTTTATGGTTATATACAGAACCCGTATTGATTTTACTTCATCAAGAACCTCAAGTTGCTAAAATGTCTGCTCTCTATATGAAGTATCTTATTCCAGGACTCTTTGCATTTGGGTTCCTCCAATGCATCCTTAGGTTTCTCCAAACACAATCTACTGTGATACCTCTTGTCCTATGCTCATTGATCCCACTTGTTATTAATATTGGTATCACCTATATATTGGTTCACCGTACGGCTCTTGGATTCAAGGGAGCGGCATTGTCATCTTCGGTGTCATTATGGATATCGCTTGCTATGTTAGTGTTCTATGTGAACTATTCGGAAAAATTCAAGTGTACATGGGGAGGTCTTTCGATGGAATCCTTTCGATATGTACTTCCAAACATGAAATTGGCTATTCCGTCTGCAGTGATGGTGTGGTAAGTGATGCGTAACTTCAAAGGAAAACTGAATTCAATTGAGTTCTCTAAGTCCTACCAGATTTCTGGAAAGAAAATTAATTTTTTCGAATTTGTACCTTTAGATGGTCTTATAAATTTTAGTTTCTTTGATTTTTTGGATTGAAATACAGTTTGGAGTATTGGGCTTTTGAACTTCTAGTGTTGTTGGCAGGATTGATGCCGAACTCCGAAACCAGCACTTCACTTATAGCAATGTGGTATGATTTCTTCACTCTCTCATACCATTTCTGATTCCTAACTGTTATAAACTTGGATGTACTAAGTTCTTAAGCCTAATCTGATTTATGGATTATTTCTCTAGTGTGACTACAGAAAATGTCACATTCATGGTTACTTACGGTTTCAGCGCTGCTGTGAGGTACGTTTTGAGTTTTTGAGATTGGTAACTCAAATTTCTTAATCTTCATTTTATGTTAAATGTTTTGTGAAAGATTTCTTGAATCTAGTCGGTGAAAGATCACCAGGGATGTAGGAAAGTTTGACACTTTATACCAAGCATAAGTGTTCAAAATTTCAAATCAATATCTGGGGCAGTTTTGGGATTGGGTTTCAATTTTATATATGCTATGTAACTTGAAATCAAACTGGGAAACGAAGGTTTCAGGGTTCGGGAGGTCTTAAGGAGGTATAGGAGAAATCCCGGGCTGGAATTTGTTGTGTTATGTAATCTTTTATCCTTCATAGCTTGTTATGTGGTTTTATTTGGGTTTTGATGTCCATTAAGATTGTCTTCATTGCATTCTTCAAAACTAAATGGTGACTTACTAAGACAGCACACGAGTGTCGAATGAGTTGGGAGCAGGGCACGCTGATCAAGCTAAGAACGCTGTTATGGTGACACTAAAACTTGCCATCATTCTTGCACTTACAGTTGTTCTCTCTCTCCTTTTTGGTCATAATATCTGGGCTAGCTTCTTCAGTGACAGCTCTGTAATAAAGAAGGATTTTGCTGCAATGACTCCCCTGCTTGCCATCTCCATATTGCTTGATTCCGCGCAAGGTGTTTTATCAGGTGAGACTCATGTAAACTTTGAATAATGGTAGATTGTTTAGGTCCATCAATCGTTGTAGATGATTGCGATTTTGATTTTTGTAGGGGTGTCCAGAGGATGTGGTTGGCAACATTTGACGGCATGGACCAACTTGGCAGCCTTCTATGTTATCGGGATGCCAACAGCAATTTTCCTCGGTTTTAAGCTGCAACTCTATGCAAAGGTGAGATATCTCAAGTGTTTATCTATTTCACTTTGTATGACATGTGGGTTCCACAACAAATTCTTAGAAAATGAAGTATCCTTATAAGTGGGAAGAGCGACTCTTGACGAGTTTGGATTGGGGTTGTTTGTCGCAGGGATTGTGGATTGGTTTGATTTGTGGTCTCTTCTGTCAGGCTTTCACCCTCCTCGTGATTACATTACGTACAAAGTGGTCGACTATGGAGCTTTCTGTGAACGATGAAGAAAATTCAGCGGTAGTGTAAACGCCAAGTTCGACAAAAGAGATGTAAACAACATCCCACTGTTTGGTAAATAAAGTTATGATAGAGATTACAACGAGAAATATATTTATTTGAATTGCACAGACACAGATGTCCACCTTATTGGAGGGATTTTAGGGAATCCTCGTGCCCTCCAGATTTATGCCATGGTTTACACGTCTTCAGGCCTTCTTCTCTGATGTTAAAAGCTTTTACTTGTCGGGACACTTGCCAAAGATACTTCGATGCTCATTTTATTAGTTTGAGTATTTTATTTTACCAACTGAAATGGAATGAAGTAAATACATACCATTGTATTTATGATCTCCTTTGAGTCTACTTTAGAGAAATTTCCCAATGTTCCAATAGAATGCCATATATAATGGGTTTACAATCATTTGATCTCAATGGTTTTTAATAACAGTCATGATAAATGCACACGGTAAAACATACGTGGTCTGTATGTGGCTGACATGGTAAGTGCACAAAACCATAGATCTTTTTCTTCAGGATACACAAGGAAAAAATCTATGGTTCTATGCCATTGCCACATCAGTTGTGTGCATTCATCATTATTCTTTTAATAAAGGAGATAATCCAAGTGATATTAACTGCAAAGTAATCGTATATGCGCCATTCATTCATGGTACCATCCGATGCCATCACATTCTATGGTAAGACTAGGTCAGATTGGTTGATGCTTGTGTGCAACAAACAAGGGAAGATCATGTCACAATTGTAAAATAATTTCGATGGGGTTAGAAATTTCAGATTTGGCTGATTTTTGGTGAGGATGATCTCCTCACCATACAGACCATCCTCAAAAAATCAACTCAATCCAAAACTTTTTAAGTCACATAGGGCAAAAAATTTGTCAGTGTTTTATTATCCTAAGATTGTCAGCAGAACACTATATATATCGTAGCATATTTGGCTGTTTCGGCCTAACAACAACAAAGATTTGGGGAGCTTGATCTTGCAATGAGAAACCTAGAAAAAGTCGATCTGTGGGAAAGTTTTAATTCCCTAATTCAATTAAGTACACAAACAATCCTTCGAACAAAAAATTCAGTTACAATTATGAATTCAACAGCTCATACAAAGATGCCAAAAAAAAAAAAGAGGGTGGTGCATCAGTACCCCCATCACTGATGCATTGAAGTCCACGCGTGGCTTTTTGACGTCTTCTAAGGTCATCCAAAAGTGTGCATCCATTACATGCCTCTGCCGCTTTAGGTGTCTACAATCACAAAATTGGTTTTGAGCAGCAAAAAAAGAACAAAATAGGGTCATTTATTAGAGTTTTTTTTTTTTTCCTAAAGACACTTACTATTCTTTTGTGCACTCCACCGTGCAATACTTCCATAAAACTTCCACTGGAAGCCTAGAGCTACAACTCGCAAAAACCCAGCAGCAACAACCTCAACAAATGCCATCGAGGGTGATCTCTGGGGGGAAAACCAGCAGAATTAATAGAAAGCAGGAGACCCAAAAAATTGCAGGGGATGTTAAAGCTTCCGGATTTTATGCCATTTAGAGTTCTTTTGGCAACATCATCGGCCTTCATTGCACCAGCAGAGGCTGCAATGATTCTGGTAAGCTCTGGTCTTCTCTTATTTTCTGCCATATGTAAGCACGTGTTAGTAAAAACCCAATCAAGTATCAATTGAAATTGTAGGGCTAACAACATGTGAAGTTCCTGCAAGTGAATGGTGCAAATTCATCTCTGGTGGCATCTGAAGAAGGTCAGATGACCATATATCCAATTCAAAAACTTGCCAACTTACCTTGCATTTAATTGTACAACAAATAAATTTTACAGTCTTGATCATTGTATGATATAGTTTGAATTTAGTGACATTATATACTTGGGAACAGAGTTTCTTGTTCTACATGCTTGATCTTTTTTTCAGGAGCCACAGGGACCCTTTTATGTAAGTTGAGGTAGTGGACCCAAATGGACCCACTATTTTTGCCACATCAACATCTTTGTACAAAAACGTTTCATTCCAAATAATTTTTTATTTATTTATATTAAGTTCAATGGCTGTAGTTCATAGGGGAAAAGTAAAATACATTGGAGAGAAAGAGAGAGAGACTATCGGGAACATATTATAGTTGTTAGTTTGGCGAAAAACTATTTAAATTGTTTCTCTTGTGGGAAGGTTTTTCTCCTTACTTCTATTGTTTGATTCCTTACTGCCTTTCTTAGCTTCATGTGAATCTTTTTGTAGTTGTAATTTTAACAGCTTAATTGTCATCTATAGCTCCACAAAGCTTGCCTCCATCGCATAGTTCAAGGATTTGTGATGGAGGGAAACAAGTACACCAAAAGTGTGTAAGAGATTTTGTTATTCATAATGTTTCATCAATGTAGGTCAGTGAGACACCTCTATCAGGAGGCACAAAAGGCCACAACAAGACTGCACAGTTATTGTTTCCATTATAGAGCTAGATCTATGTTTCTCCTTCTTTTCCTTCCCCATTCTATTTCTATTCTTAGTTCTTTTTTTCACATTATTTATAAGTTTTTGGTCAATTTTCACTAGATCTACAATATTTTTCCTCAAGACTCATACTTGGTTATTTCTTTAAGCTGTTAAATCTGTGACTTCTAGTTTTTTGAGCAATATTTATTACCCATGTGTTACTCCTTGTAGTAGCCATCCGATATATGCTTCTTTAAGTTTTTTGAACTTGTTTGTATAGAATTCCCAGACATGAATCTTGGTTGTGACACCTCTTTAGAATTATTCCCATTTGTTTTCTAAGGGTTATGCACAAGATATGACTCAATTGAATTTCCAACATATGAACTCTTGTATTCACTGATGAATTCTAATCAAAAGTCATTGAAAAGTATTCTAATAACAAAAATTTTATTGCAAATAATGAGAAAAGATTCTTGATGTCAAATTTCAAACCTTCCACTAAACCAGGGGTTTCAGTGTCCGGAGGGAATATAAGTGACACGTGTATGTTTTCTGATATAACCTCCTGCTGCAATGCCTCCCCCAACCCACGAAGGCCAAATTTAGTAGCTGAATAAGCTGTGTAACCATATATGCCTGCCTACAAAATATATTTCAGAATTAAGTCACAAGGAAAACAAAGAGTTTGCATGAAAACCGAAGTCCACAAGAAGATAAAATCTTACAAATAGCAAACCATTATGGACTTGCAATAATAGGAATGACAAAGCAGTTAACTGTGAAAAACACAATGTACCAAGGACACATACGCATGTCAATGTCCCATACTGATGAGAAAGTGCCAAACTCACTCACCCCCCACACAAGCAGGATAGACCGACAGATACATGGTTTCAGTAGCTCAAACAGTTGTTTCTTACCTGACCTCTCCATACTCTGTTTCCCCCTATGGAGCCAATGTCACAGTAAAGTATGGCATGCCTCAATTGGTCCCCATCCTTATGGCAGAGGACACACCATGTTCTAGGATTGAGACAACATTAGGCCTTCATTGAGGTGACCAATTGCTTACTGTCAGTGATTGCCTTCTTGTACCAAGTTCCCTTGCATTTTGAAAAGTGTTTAGTTTGAGAAGGCAATTTGTTTATCATATTTTCCCCAAAAAACTCTGTTTCCCCTCAGAATTTGTACACTGAACAAGAGATGGCCCCTGACCAACTGCCTCCCAAACATAAAGCAATTAGAGGTTTGGGGAGATTATGAGGTATTACAATGTTCGATCACTATGAACATAAAAAAGATACAAACATGTGAATGCATTCCCTTAGGTGCTCTTCAACAAGCAAACACCAAACTTGTCTCTTTCTTCCTCTAACCAAAAGTAAAGAAGCAGCTCAAGCAGTTACATTGAGGGAAGCCCCAAAGGAGTATACTCGTCTTCCTGCTTATAACGCCAAAGGACATATTTAATTATCTTGCTTTTAATCTAAATTCCGTGCAAATAACTACACAACTACATGATCGCTCCAATCTAGATAAGGTCGAGGAGACCATCCTAGAAAGACCCAAAGAAAAATAACACAATATCCTCTTTTGCAATTTGAATGAAATTTGAATCCAATATTGAAGAACCGACTCGACCCATAAGATGGAAAAGAAATTAGCCCAAATGGATCTAGCAAGACTAAAATGAATAAGAATGTGATCCACCAACATGGCACTCGATTTACAAAGGATGTGATAATTAACTAAACAGAAACGTCTACAACTTAGATGATCAGCAGTTAAAGTGTTTGAGCAACTCCAACGTAGTACCCTTAGCTCCCAACTGCCATTATAGGTAATGGAGTCCAAAATTTACCACTCCAACGCAGGACCCTTTTAAAAAAAAAAAAATTGGGTCTGGGCAGTTTCGATACCAAAAATTGGTACTCCTTTCAACTTACCCATTTTTTTTGGAGGGAAAGAATTTCTTACCATTGCCTAGGGTAGGTTGTCGAACATTGGTGTAGGAAAAGTAGGTTTCTGCTTGTTGACGACATTTCTCTTTAAATTAAAACCCGAAAATTCTGAAATCCTCATTTTTGTCTCCATTGAGCTCCAACGCACTGACCAGAATCCACGGATTCGGATTCTCAGGCCTGTCTCTCTCTCTCTTTCTGTTTGGTTTCATTTCTTGGGGAAGAAGACGAAGAAGGAAGAAGAGGGCTTTAATTGAAACACCCCAACATTTTCTTATTTCACCCCAATTTTAATCGATTGGGTTGTTTCATTGAAACCTCAACATTTACTTAGTTCACGCTTTACTCTGCTTTAATTGATTGGGTTGCTTCATTGACACACGCACACACACCCCACATTCACTTATTTCACCTTAATTTTAATTGAATTTGACACCCCAACATTTACTTACTTCACCCTAATTATGTAGTTTATGTTGGCAGACCAACTTTTACTTGTTTTTTAACTCATTGGGTTCCTTCATTGAAAGCCTAACAGTTGCTTTAAAATTCCTTTTTGTTCTTTATTCAATTTGAAATTTCCTGTTGTTATTTATATTTTTAGTGTCTTTCTCTTATTTCTTTATTTTTGTGGGCTCATTTCTTAGAATTCTTGAATGGGTTTTGTTTCTTCCACATGTTGATGAATCACTCTTTTGTAGAAAAATTATCAAATTGGTGAATCATTAACTAATCTCCTCGCAAGTGATTCCCCCGATGAAATTACATCGACATCGACAAAAGCACAATGAGCTAAAAATCTCATCCGAGCCGAGGATATTGTCGTCGTATCTAGATGGATCAACACGAGCATAGATCAAATCCCAGGGAACGAACAACATAAAGATTGCTTTTAGAATCATATTTGTAATTACATTAAGGAGAATGAAGGAACCAAACATAGTAAAACCTCTCTTACGCAACGTTGGTCAAAAATTAACATAAAATACGGTAAGTTTGTTGGGTGGCACAAACAAATTGAAGGAAATTTATTTCAATTTGAACTTTGACGGGAGAGAATTTTGAATTTTGAAGGCAAGATTTTCAATTTTTTGAATAAAAAAATATAGGTAAGAATTTATGATTGGAGTAACCACCCCATAAATAATCATAATTGCAATCCATTGTACAAAAAAAAAAAAAAAAACTCATTTATGGGTATGGGTATAATGGGCTGCAATTATGATTATTTATGGTTGGATGGTTAGAGTAACCACCCCATAAATAATCATAATGCAACCCATTGTATCGAAGGAAAAAAAAAAAAAAAACCTCATTTATGAGTATGGGTAGAGGTTGTTGGCTTGGAGATGCTCTTATTTCACGCCCCGGACCACATCCAAAAAATGGCATTTTTTTTTTTTTTGAAAATTAGAAGGGGGTTAGGCCGACCCCCAACCAAAAAGAGAATAACTACATTCTGTTATATCTATGCCCAGAGGCGTCTTTACATACAATGTCCCTAAGACGACTTGGGAGATTCCTATACTCAAAGAAAATTCTTCCCGTAGTGGAAAGGAAAAAAACTAAAAAATCCGTTGCTTGGTTGCATTCTCTAAAGCAAAACTTGAAATTAATTTGTTGGAAAAGCGAAGCTCTAGCTCTTATGGCTTTAACCAACATCTCTTCCCTCCATGGAGTAGTGTACTTCCCCTTGATGCACTCAATAGTCACCTTGGAATTTGATCTAACTTGCAAGTGCTGGATATTCTCTTCTACTACTATATTCATCATTCCCTTTAGAAAATCTTGAAGCTCGTGGAAAATGATGGACTTTCCTTGTGTATGCTCAGATAGGTCACTGACTGTAATGTCATTACTATATCTGATAATGACTCATTATCCTCCAACATCCCCTCTTAGGGAACCATCTGTATTTATAACAAGGAATTCCTCTGAGGGTTTGTCCTATTTGCACATCACAAAGGTTCTAACCTCAAACGTAGGCTAGAGGCTCCATAAGGCCATGAAGTTCCTTGAGTAGGCATTATCTTCGACGTTGGTTGCAAACTTTGGAATCTCATCTGGACATCTCTAACAATGAAGGTCTCTAGTAGCTCTAAAGGGTTGTAGCTGTTCTATATTAGTTTTTTGCATCTTTTAGCCCACAAATGGTGTATGAAAGCGTTGATAGGAAGCTTTTTTCATGATGGTTATCATAGATTTACCTCTAAAGTTGTTGCTTCCCCATTTTACTTCTTCTCTCCAGCCTCTGTTCAAGTGGCTAATACATGATCTCTTTAAGATCTTATGCCATAGCTTAAATGAGAACTTGCACTCATCCTACGTCAAGTTTTTGCAAAAACAACAGCTTGATGCTTGGATGATGTTTTTTTTCCTTCAACCTATCTTGGGTTTTAAGCCCTTTACTAAAACATAGCCAAGAGGTAGCACTGTGCCGTTTAATGTTGTTTGGGAACCACACCAAGCTATGCCACCTAACTTTTATAGGCTGACTTCATGGTGAACACACCTTTGGGGTTAGGGGTCCATATAATTGTCTTTCTTAGTGCAACTGAAGTCCAAGGCACTGATCTGCTGTCACATCCTCCCCAGAGAGGCCACAAGGTGATAAGGTAAGTGTTATCGCTCATTCAAGATCAAGCTACTGCCTTAGCTTCTTTGTGCAAGTTGTTATCATAAGGGTTGTGCTGTAAAGTGTTTAGAATTACCCCCCTAGCCAACCATGGGTCCTACCAAATAAATGTATCGTTGTCATCACTAATTCTATGCACAATTCAGTTTTGGATGGTCTCCCTTAATTGAAGAATTTTCTTCTACATCCATGAGGCATTGTTGGGTTTTATGGGCATTGTCCATAAATTTTTCCCTTTAATCATGTTTTTCTTGATCCACTCCATCCAAATGCTTTTCTTGTTTGATGCGATATCCCATATTTGCCTAGCTATACCCGCCTTATTTTGAAACTCCAACTCACGGAACCCCAGTTATCCCTCTTCCCAGTCTCTTATTATCTTCTTCCAACTGATGCAGTGCATCTTTTTGCTCACTCTCGGACTAGCCCACAGGAACCTCACGCAAATACTTTCGACCCCTTTTAGTACTTTCTTGGGCAGTATCAACACATTAGAACAATAGGCATGCATGTTGCTGATCAACGACTTGATAAGCTCCATCTGCCCAGCTAGGGATAGAAATCTCACTTTCCAAGTCTTTATCTTGTTTGTGATCTTGGTAATAAGAGGTTGACAATCAACTAGCTTTAGTCTTGAAGAAATGAGGGGCAATCCGAGATACTTAATAGGAAAAGAGGCTTCACCAATTTGCAATGTATTGCTGATTTTAACTGTTTCTGGTACTTATACCTGCATAATAGAAGCTACTTTTTTGTAAATTCATATCCAACCCTATTGTGTTACTAAACCACTTGAGAGCTTCCCTGATGGCTATTGCTGATTTGGGGGTGCCTTTGAAGAAGAGCATGAGGTCGTTTGCAAAAATCAAGTGACTAATTTCAGGGCTTTGCACATTTCCATCAACTCTATGTTTCCTTTTTTGGCAAGGTCCTCAAGCTTGGCTGATAGCAACTCCATTACTAAAACAAATAAGTAAGGGGAGATATTGGATGTCCCTGGCAGATTCTTCTTCTACCTTGCTACTGAGTACATAGGCGTGGACATGCATCCTCATATCCATGCAATGAAGTTGTCGGAGAACTTCATCATTTCAAGACAGTAGATGATCGCCTCCCATGCCACTGAGTCATATGCTTTCTTTAGGTCCATTTTGGCCACACATCTGGGAGGCCCCCTATCTCTGTGAAGGTTTCTAACAAGCTCATGGGATAGCATTATGTTATCTTTTATGGATCTACCTTGGATGAAAGCTGATTGGTATGGACTAACTAGCTTCTTCAGAGTACCTTTGAGCTTGTAAACTAGAATCTTCGAGATACACTTGTACAACACGTTGCAGCAAGCTATGGGTCTGAACTCATCTACGGTGGTGAGTCTTTCAATTTTTGGGATGAGGATTAAAATTGTATCATTTACTTATCTCACCAACTTTCCCTTTTGAAAATAGAATTGTATAGCAGTCATAACATCACTTTTGATGATATTCCATGTCTTGTGGAAGAATATAGCCGTGTACCCATCCGGGCCTGGGGCTTTGTCCCCATCGATGGAGAACATAACTCTAGTGATTTCCTCTTCACTCATTGGAAGGAGCAGCTCATTGGTTGAGAGCACATCTAACTTCTTCAACTGAACTTCATTGACACCAATGTTGGTTTCAGATCTGGCCCCATACAGGTTCTTATAGAATCCAAGGGTTTTTGCCTCCAACCCATTTGCATTCTCCACCTAGTTCGCCTTGTTGTCTTACAGTGAAGTGATTTTGTTCCTAGTTCTTCTAGCCACCAAAGATTTGTGAAAGAAAGGTGTATTAGAATCTCCCAACTTGAGCCAGTTGACTTTAGACCGCCGTTATCTTGTTGCTGCCTCTTCCCTTCTTGTAATCTCATTGTAGCTTTTAGCAACTCTTCTCTCCTCTTCTACTAGGGCCAGGTACATAGGTTGAAGTTGTATATCTTTTTGAACCCTTTAAAGATGTTGGAATGTCTGCACTGATTTTTTTCCTGTCATCTCAATAGATGTTGGAGCTCCAAGCCTTTAGGACTGTCTTTAGTCTTTTTAACTTAAGAATCACCTTGTACATTAGGTTCCCTCTCACAAGATCCTCCTAGTTGTCTCTCACCACACCCAAGAACGAGTTGTCCTCTGCCCAAAAATTGAAAATTTTAAAGGGCCTTAGCTTTTTGGCATCAATGACACCCAGGGTAACAACCATGGGGCTATGATCTAAGATCCCTAGTGGAAAGAATTCAGCCTTGGAGTTGTTAAAACCCTCTATCCAATTAATGTTGGTGAGCAACCTATCTAACTTGGAGAAGATTCTTCTATTATCCTGCTTATTGCACCAAGTAAATTGGTAGCCCCTTGCTTTTAGGTCCATAAGGCCAGTCTTCTAAAGGCACTCCCTTAAACCCTCGACATTAGCATTCGTGACCTTTTTACCTCTTATTTCCTCTTCTTGGTATGTAATGGCATTGAAGTCCCTTATAACTACCCAAGGGAGATTAGTATGGGCTACTATGCATTCTAACTCTTTCCAAGCCAACTTCTTTTCAAGTCTGGCGTTCTACTCATAAATCACAGTCATGAGGAATTGATGCCCCTCCTTATGGCTCCCTTTCATAGTAATCAACTAATTTGATCTATAAACTAGCTCCATCTGGACCATGCTATTGTTCCAACCGATCCATATCCTTCCCTTCAAGGCATTGGCGTAGTTATCTTCCATTTTCCAATCAGGCCACACCCTTCTCGCAATGCTAGCTTTATTGATTTCCCTTACTCTTATTTCTTTGATTCCCATAACATCTATTTGGTTATTCTTAATGGATCTCCTAATGTCTTGTTGTTTTATAGGGTCATTCATGCCTCTAATGTTCCATGCGGCACACTTCATTGAAAAATCTCTTTACCCCCTCCTGCTCTTAAAAAATGGCACTTTTCATAGTGCCTTGTAGGGGTGCAACTTAATTCGGTTCAAATCGAGAACCGAACCAAACCGTGAGATTTGGATTGGTTTGGTTCGGTTTAAATTGGTTTCGGTTCGATTTCGGATTTAAAAAATAAATATTCGATGAATTCGATTCGGTTCTCGGTTCAGGTATATAAAAAACCGAACCAACCCGAAAATCGAATTAATAATATTTAAAATAAAATATTAAATTTAAATTTGATTTTTAATTATTTTATAAAACTTGATTTCTCTCTCTCTCTCGTCTCGCTGCCACCGCCACCATCTGCCACCGTCTGCCACCGCCACCGTCTGTTAGTACCACCGTGTCTCTCACTCACTCACTCTCTCTCTACTCTCTCGCTCTTGCTCGCTCATCTCTCTCTCTCTCGCTCGTCTCGTCTCTGCGATCCGCTACCAGTGCCACCATCTCTCTCTCTCTGCGATTTGTTGCCAGCGACTTGACTATGTGACCTGTTGCCAGATCCTGCCGCCGGCTCGTTTCTGCCACCTGCTGCTAGATCCTGCCACCGGCTGGTCTCTACGACCTCTCTCTGCGGCTGAGACTTGCGGCAGCGTTCTGAGGCTGCGACCGACGACAGGTTTCCCTCCATCTCTATCTCTCTCTCTCGACTGCGATTAACGACCAACCCATAAAATCGAACCGAACCAAATCGAATTAAGATCGATTTGGGTTGGTTCGGTTATGAAAGAATTCGGTTCGGTTTTGGTTCTTATATAATGGAACCGATCTTGATCGGTTCGGTTCTAATTTTGTTCTAACCCGAACCAACCCGAACCGAGTTGCACCCCTAGTGCCTTGGACACCCCAATTAAAATTCTCGAAAACAACGATTGAAAAGTATTCGACAATGATTAAATTTAATCGAAAAAACTCCCTTACGTGGCTTAATCCACACCCTTCTATCAAATAGATCTAATTAAGCTAGCAATAAAGTCGACCTCCCAATCATTCATGTTTCTTCTAAAACCAAAGTCCCAATCAGTCTTATCAGATTTCCACGACATTGGCAGATTTCAAATTATTAACAAATTTTTATCAAACAAGGAAAATTTTCACACACACAAACAAATGTCAAGATCACCTCTCAGAATTAATCATCTAAAGAACTAAAGAATTCAAATGTACATTATACCTGACCCGCCTGCGACGACATGAGAGCAATCGAACCAGGCCCACGACCACTTCGATTCTTCATCCCAGGTAAAGCAGCTTTGAGTAAATTAAAAGTACCCATCAAATTCACATCGATCATGAACTTAACAGTCTCCAATTCCTGCGAATCCAATTCTTCTGCAATAAAAACACCCTGATTACAGATAAGTACATCGATAGGTCCCGCTTCTTCGATTGCTTTCTCGACAGCTTTGAAGTCTCGAACATCGGCACTAAAGATTGCAATTTCGATACCGGTGGAAAGGCGAATAGATTTGCGGGCATCTTCAAGTCTTTCTTCGTTTCGAGCAAGAATGGAAACACGAGCGCCTTGTGAGGCGGCTTGGTGTGCTAGTGCAAGACCGATTCCGCTTGATCCTCCTGTGATGAAGACGTGGCGGTTCTTGATTGGGATTTTTATGGATTTAGGGCGAACGATTATGGTTAGAAGTAGAAGGAGAGTGAGAGGGACAAGAACGATGAGGAGAAAGATAAGGTTTGTGGTCGCCATTAATGGAGCTCTAGAGTAGAGGAGGTGATCGTCTGATTTACAGTTTCAGAGACTGTTCCTATTCTTAAAGAACCTCACCACGTGTATCTCACGTGCTAGACCGGTGCGAAATTTAAGTTTTTCCCTCTCTTTCCACTAGGTTAGTATTAAAGGCACCCCAATTATTACTAATGGCACTCCAAACCATAACCAAAATTGATGTCTTATAGTAATTAGAAGTTTCGAGTGAGCTGATTTTTTGTGACAGATCATCTGAACAAAAATCAATTCATTCGGATAATTTTAACTCATATAAAACAAAAACAAAATTTGGCTATGGAGTGAGGTGCCCTTAACAAGAATTGGGGTGCCTTTAACCCTATCCTTTTAAGAATTCGTCCTTGTATTGTGTGAGACCCATTTATTGAATAATTAAAGAATAATAGACATTATTAAAAACCATAAATAATAACATTGGAAAATGTATCCGTAGTCACAATTTTTTTTATGATTATTTGAAAATATTCGTAAAATTCTCTTAATTAAGGGTTATCCAATTAGATCGACGAATTAATCGATGATTCTCAATTAATCATGGAACATGATAACATTTTTACCATTCACCTTCAAAATTCAAACATCAAGAAGAAGATAGGATTTTAAAGAGGTTTAAAATTATGATTTTAGTAAGAAATCCAAAAATATATTTTGAATAATCTCCAAAATTTTGATTTTATTTATTGAATTTTTTCAAATTTATCCAAATTAATTGATTTGAAACTCCATCAAATAATTATCGAATCTGAACTTTGCTACTCTGTCCTTGAGGGGGTTGGCTCAACGCTAAAACTAACATGAGTTTGTTGCCTCTAATTGTATGTTCAAAACTAGATGGCCTCTTAATTTATTTTATTACACGTTGAAATTTTTTTATAAGGTCAAGATGTGGGACCATAAGGACTAGTCCCATCTCCAAGGATATGAAGATACGAAGTGAAATTGAAAAAAAAGCATTGGAAAATGTTTTCATTTTCCTACGCGAACAAACAATGGATTTAAGGGTGTATTTGATTACATGGTAATTTATGGGGAAAATGATTTGTTAAGAAAAACAACTATTTTCGGTGTTTGACAACGAAATAAATTTGAAAATACGGAGAGAAAAGGATTTGCCTCGTCCATCAAATTTGCCACTTCAAACGAAAAATATTTTTTCAACCTCATCTCGAAAGAAAAAGATTTGTCATGGTTAATTAAAAAGAAATACAAAAAAAAACTTTTGGAAACTTGTATGTCCCTATACATATATTTTGAATGTTGCACGTTACATTGTAATTATCGTTGTAGGTTGTTGAGAGTAAGTCTAGCCTTACATCTAGGTGTGGCAATCTCTACATGACCCGTGAATACGACTCGAAATCGACACGAAGTTAGTGGGTTTGAATCATAATAGTGTCAACCCATCTAACATGATTATTAAATAGGTTGGATTTGGGTTCTAGGTGTCAACCTATCTAACCCGTTTAGACATGTTTAGTTATTCTATTATTAACGTGTAATTTTAAATATATTAACAATTTCTTAAGAATTTTTTAAATTACTCATTTTTTTTTCTAGAATTTCTTATAACCTTTTCATAAATATTTTTTTTTTTATCAAATTCTATAAAATATAAATGGTATTTTAAGATATTTTTAAATTAATAAAATGTTAAGCTTTAATTTAGGAAATAAAAAATAATTTTCATAATAAGTTATTTATTTAAAAGCTAGAGGTATGCAGTGTTTAATTCTTAATATTGACAAAATGTATTAGGCAAAATGACCCTTACTAAGATAAGTCATCATTTCTATAAGATGTTCCAAATATTACATTGACATCAAAATCATTTTCTAAGAGAATATTTTCACATATTATACACACCACTTCTAAATATGTATTTTTATGCATTTTTTATATTATCAAATTTTTTAAAAAAAATTGTTCAAGTTTCAAGATAAACCACATTTGGTGGAAATGATGGGGTGCTTAACACCTTTTTCATCATTTAATCGGACCTCTAAGTAACTCATGCAATTTTTTATATATATGAGAGTCACTATAATGATAACATCATTTTGGATATCCATTCACATCTATTTTCAAAAAAGAATAGTGACGACTCCAAATAATATAATATTGAAGTTTTATGATGAACATCTCATGTCTACGTGTTAAGTTTGGATTTGATAAATTTTCATAATACCCTTACGTCAACACAACATGAATAAACCCAACCTGACCCGACCCGTTGCCACCCCTACTTACACCTATTTCTGTCGTTAATGATATTAAGGTCATTGATTCACCTTTTGATATCAAAAAGCATGATTTGATGCCACAATGCATAATGGACAAAATTCTATGAACTTTAGGAAAAAAAATCATCGAAAAACTTTAGATAACATAAATAATGAAAAAAATTATCTAAGTTTTTTCATAAAACCTAGAGGGATGTGGGAGTGTTTGATTACAAGGTAAATTATGTAGCAAATGATTTGACGTGGAAAATAACTATTTTTCAGTGTTTAACAACGAAGTAATAAATTTAAAAAGGCCAACAAAAGGATTTGCCTCGTCTATTAAAATTTGCCGCTTTAAGCTAAAAGGAAATACCTAACAAATTGGCAACCTATACGTCTCTATACTTAGTGCTATAGATTGCTAACAGTAAGTCTGGCCTTACACCTTTGTCTGTAGTTGATGATATTAGGGTCGTTGAGTTCACTTTGTGCCATCTAAGAACAAAATCTGATACCACAGGGCATGGTGGACAAAATTCAATTAATTTCGGAAGAAAAATAATATTAGATTATTTTACACCATTAAATCTTGATTTTACATTTTGGAGTTACAAAACCTTGGATCAACATAAATTTTTTTTTTAATCTAAGTTTTTCCATATAATCTAGAGGGATGTGAGTGTTGGATTACACAGTAAGTTCTGTGCCAAATGATTTGCCATGAAAAATAGATATTTTTTTTTGTGTTTGACAACGAAATAAATTTAAAAAGGCGGAGAAAAGGACTTGCCTCGTCTATCAAATTTGCCGCTTTAAGCAAAAGTCTTTTCTCATCCTCACCCCTTAGGGAAACGATTTGTCACGATTAATTAAAAAGAAATATATATAAAAAAATTGGAAACTTTTACATTTCCATACATTTTTTACTTTGCCGGGCCACATGTACCAATCACCTTGGACGTGACAGCAAGTAAATATAGACACTTTCATGTGGAGGGGCATGTAGAGAATTGAAGGTGTGACTTGGAAAGCACACCTAATCACTCTTATCATCTCAGCAATCCCCTGGTGGTTATTACATATATCGAGAAATAAAGTCAATTATATTGACTTACTTTCCTATTAAATTTAAAAATATATATTAAAAATAAATCGTAATATTTTCGATCTCAAATAAGGAAGTTTTAGAAAGAGAATTTGACAAATAAAATATACAACTCGGAAAACTTTATCATAATTATGATCAAAGAATTAAAACATTTAGCCAAAATAGATAAAACTAAAATTTTTATAGGAAATTTCATTTGTCAAATAGACATTATTATTGAGTTCAAAAGGATTAAAAAAACATAAATTAGATTGTTAGCATACTTAAATCTAGATTTAGTAGGATAAGTTACAAGAATATTAATTTTATTAAGAAATTTAGAACTTATGAGGTATTTTGATTAATAAAGAAAAATCAGTGAAATTTTTGAAAATTCAAGATACACAATTCGAATTGGTCTAATCTAATGGACATAACGAAAAAAAAAAAATATATGAAAAAAATTATATTATTTAATTATTTTTTATTATTAAAATATTAAAATAATTATATTTATAAAATTAAATTTAAGTATAATTATTTATAAAAGAGGGACTTGTTTGAAATTATTGAATTACCTAAATATTGCATTTTTATGTATCCTCAATGTTTGTATGTTAAATGCACATTTTTTTAAATCCCATTTAATAAAAGGTTATGCTTTTAAAAAAATTCGCAAAAAAATCATGCAATTTTGAAGGATTTTATCATGATTGTATTATAGTTATTATAAAAGTCTGATTAAAATAATATGTTTTTCTGTTGTTTTTCTATGCCCTTCAACTAATATAAAATGATTTTCCATGATGTCCTCAAACAATAGTAAAGGATTTGCCAGACAATATTTTCCCTAAAATCAAACACGCCCACAATCAAAGAGAAATTCTCTTAGAAAATCCAATTTTCATGATCCTTTTCTTTTGGAATGCAATTTCCCTTTAAAGGGATTTTCCGCACATGACCAAACAAAGCCAAACTGCATCTTTTTGTTGAGTTGATTTTTTATTTTTTGTAATTCGTACATAAACTATGAACTTTGAATTGCAGGATATGCAGCTTTTAGAGATCCGGTTGGCTACGATCTTCAAGTTAGTGAAGGCAGCAATGAGTAGGTACGTATGAAAAGATTAAGCTCACATTTGCGAGAACAAACGATTGATTTACACACTATATGGAGAAATAAAAATTACTATACTCGAAAATCTTCTATGATACAATACTATGTTTAAGACTGACACCTTATTTGGGTACACACCCTATGTATGCTTACAAGATATATACAGAAATCGATCAAAGTTGATCGTCTAGTTTCCCTTCAACCATTTTGTTGAATCTTCTCCTTGTGCTTCTTGTAGTCTCGAAGAACCTTTTCTCGTTCCGAATTTGATGTAGATAGTAGCCATTTACTAAACTGAACCTCCCCCATGCCCATAAACTGAGCAAGGAGGCTGTATTGACTCTTCTTGTGTCGTTTGGACGACGAAGCTTCTTTCTCATTGACTCTTGGGGTTTCATCTGCACACCTTTTACCTAAAGAGGGACGACACTGTGGCTTTGCGCCATCTTTATTGGAAACGCTTGCATCTTTCTTTGCTTGATGCCCAGGTCCATAGTTGACAACATCTTCGTTACGATGAGCATATACAATGCCTGCAAAATTGATTACAGTTAGATGAGAAATCAAAGTAAACTTCCAACCATTTCGACCTCATCGTGTGAGATTCAAGGAAAGTAGAAATAGGATTTTATATACAAAATCAGTAGTAGAGAGTATTTGCTGGAAGAAACATAAACAATAATTGGAACAATTAATGTTCCTAATGCAATCGTTGTTGCATTAGAGACAAAAGGGTTCCTTCTTGACCAAGCCGTGGGGATATTGGTGAAGATTAGAGTAAATAATGTTATCCTACGGAACAATCATTTGGTTTCTAACACTGCCCATAGAAATTCAGGGAAGATTGTTTCGGGAGAGACTAAACAAGATTGGTTGGATTAGCCACCTTTTCTGTAGGTTTTATATTCACTTATGCAGCATTCTTGAATACGTAAGAACGCTATAGTTTGAGAATGAGATCGGATACAAACTGACATCTAGACACATGGCATGGGTGTCAAGTGTCATGGTGTCAATGGATGTTTGGTGTGCCAACTTCTAAACATTTGAGTAAAGCAATATGGTCTTATAAAAATTTCAAATATTAAAAATTAAAAAAACTAGGATGAATGTAATCCAAAAGCTATTTTAAAGATCATGCTTAAATGAACACCTATCACTCCCCTAAAAACAAATAAAGCTTTATGGAACAAGAATAAAAGAATTAGATGTGTAGATTGTTTCATATGTTAGATATAAAACATGTATTAATAATAAAAGCTTACCCAAGTCTTTAAGCATTGGTTTATTTGTCGAAGCAATATCCAAAAAATCAGGTTTTCTGCCTTTGGACCCTGATATAAGAGCTTCATTTTCTTCTTTTGAAGAAACGACACATTTCCCAACTTTGGCCGGAACTGCTTTTTTATCATTATGATGCCCGTCATTTTGTTCCCGTTTTTCATTCAATTCAATGATCTCACTCGTAAAAAGCTTGTCGGACAAATCACGAAATAGATTGCTTATTCCAAAAAGCTCACCTTGAAATTCTTTGCAGTCCTGTAAGAAGTTACTATATTGAAAAGTGTGCAAAGAGAATGCCATAGAAACATAGTGACGAGAAACAATTCGGTAAAAGTTGATAGTGGGAAAACAGTGGATAAATTAAAAAATAAAAATATTTTTTTAAAGTAAGATGAATGTATATATTTCATATATTAAGTGATAAAATAACACTAAAAAATGCTAAAAATAAAAATAATAGGTGATTTTTTCAACAAAAAAAACATTGATTACATCACAATTAATCATGATTTTTTGAAAAATCAGAGATTTCGTAAAAAACTTGGCAATTTTTTGAAGAAATCGTGATTTTAATTGACAATTTTTAAAATCTTGATATTTTAAAAAAATCGCAGAATTTTGTCATTATGCATGGAAACATAATTCTCGTATACAAATATAACTAATCAACACAGGTTGAAAACTAAGAAAATCAAGGGTTCTTACTTGGACACCTTCAAAATACCGTCTTTCCATTTTGCCAGATACAGCAATGTTCGATAGCTGCTGTTTATACAACTGACGTGAATATATGAGCTCCTCGAGGGAACCGGCAGCAAGAAGACGAAAAACTACAACATGTCGTCTCTGCCCATAACGAAATGACCTGTCCTGGGCTTGTAAATCTTGGGCAGGATTCCAATTGGGATCAAATATTACAACACGATTTGCACTAACAAGATTCAGACCCAGCCCACCAGCCCGTGTAGATATGAGGAACACCTAAGACAAGAAATGCATCCAACCAACAATTGGATCGATGAATTTTCACTATTACGTTTACATCAAAAAGTTAATTTTTTAAAGTTTACCTGTTTGCTTGGACTTGAGTTGAAATCGTCAACAAGGGACTGTCGGGAGTTGTTGGGGTTGAACCATCAAGTCTAGAGAAGCAATAACCTTTTCGTATGAGAAACTTTTCCAGTATGTCCAGCATCCTGATGACATCAGTTCAACTTCATGTGTGGAACAAAGAGATAACAGAAAAAAAAAAAAAAAAAAAAATCCAAGTTGATGGGTTGCCTCATAGCATGGCAAATATGTATTTAACATAGTTAAGGCTAGGTAATAATTTATGGTCAGTTTGCAATTAAATAGGAGAGATTCTACTGCCACGCCAACTTTTGCTAATGCCACCCCAATTCATGTGTAAATCACCCAAGAATTAGCATACATTTTGGGGTGGCATTAGTAAAAATTGGTGTGGCAATAGAAGCTTTCTTAGATAGGAAGCAAATAAATGGTAAAAGAAAAATGGTTTACGATCCATTTGGCTTGCAAGATGTGAAGATTCTAACAAATTTTGAGACTAACTCTTGACAACCATTAACTCAATCAAATGAAGAGCCTCTCCCTGACTTGCTTAACAAGTTGAAAACTGTATTCATTGTTATTTCTTTTACTAGAATATCAAAGCAAAAGTACTGCTTAGAAAAAACTCTTGCTAGCTTGCAGCAGATAATGGCACACATACATGTTTGAAAGTATTGTACATCTTGGAATGACCCGACCAAGATATCTCATCTGGTAAAGTAAAGAGATGGTACATAGGCACTAGGGGAGTGTATCATCTCATACTGGAAAACTTATTAATTACAAACTTGTATTTATGTTATACATTTTATATAAAATAAAATAAAATAACTCATATTACTTCACTAACACCAAACGTATCTGAATTAAGCATTTTTATTTTTATTTTTTTGTAATGTGTCTTGGAATTAATCAGCATCGAAGCATATTGTTATTCTCCAATGTGTAATACCATTTTGCTTGGAAAGTCATTTAGTTATCTTACTGAGGCACTAAACTAGAGCAAAATTCAAAATCTTGCATACAATAAAAGAATATGTATATATAAGGAAAATAGCAACCCTAGCCAAATTCTTCCTGTGTTCATTTACGACCCCAGATTTTAAATCTTGCATGCACAATAAACTGAAAAACAACATAGGGAAGGTAAAGACTGATTAAAAAACATAGCTCTGAAAAATAACAACTCTCCAACTCTTGTTTCATTCATTGGCCATAGAAAGCCATGTAGTGAAATAATGCTCCTTTGCCGTGCGCAAATGGCAGACCTAAATTTGGTCCACATACTCCATTGAAAATAGATAAAAACCAAAGGTCCCTCTGGCATGCATAGATTTTATGAAGCTGATACTTCTCAAACATTCATCATTATCATCGTCATGAATATCATATCTTAATTATTGGGTTGACAACATGAATCCCATTTTTCCATTCAACTCTATCCTGAGCCATATCTCCAATAAAGGCATATGTCTACATATCTTTTCTGACTACATTTGATGTATGTCATTTTACATCTCTGTGGGGTTGTGGACCCATTCAAGGCCATCTGTATAAAAACGGGACCCAAGTTTTTTTTTTTTTTTTTATTTTCTTGAGACAGAGAAAGGTGGATCAACTGCATTGTTATTATTATACGATGATTATGGATTCAGAATGTAAACACGTGCATTGGTCTAATGAGAATTACCTGACAGAATAGCTGAATAGAAGGATTTTGTCACCCTGTGAGACCCATGACAACATTAACCTTTCTAATGCTCGCATCTTCCCACAATGCTCAACATCACTAAGGCCCATGAAACTCTCACTCTGAGTACTGCCCCCAACCAAATCAATATCAGTACCAAAAACAACAGAGGCAAATTCTGCATCCTTTTTTTGCTTCTCTTTGTCGTCCTTAGGATTTGGCTTAATCAACTCCAGGTGATTGCTTATCTGGTTTATAAACCACCACATCATCATCATCAATAGAAACAACTACAAATAATAGTAATAATAATAATGAAAATAATAATAACCAAAACAACAAAATAATAAGAGCGCTGCAATTGGCACTCCCCAACTTTTACTTATTACACCCCAATTAAAAGAATAAAAAATAAGTCAATGGTTCAGAATAAGTAAAAGTTGGGGTGCCAATAGAAACTCTCTCCCTCTTTTGTTTATATTTTTATTTGTTAGAATTAGGATTTTATATGAGCCTAATCCTAATTGTAATGTAAACAACTGCTGAAGTTGTTTGAATTTGTTATAATGCTTTGTAATTTTGAAGCAATAACATGAAATATTTTTTAAATGTTTGAATGGTGTGTTTTAATCTTTAATTAGGGTGTAATAAATCATTTAAGAAATTGGGGTATAACATGTAAAAGTCAGGGTGCCAATAGCAATAGCAGCTCTCAATAATAATAATAATTGCAAAAACTAAGTTACCTGTTGAAGCTTGACAAGGCAAGGAAGAACAAGACAGAAGGGGCATGACTCACAACCATCCGGGTTATCTCTATGAAGATACGACCAAATGATTCCATTTGGTATGATTCTGTTACAACACTCCACTTGTGTTAGAGGGCTTCCACAGCTACATGGGAGATCCTTCTTTATAAGACATTGGACATCGGGTAACTGTAACATCCTTCTGTACGCTCGCTTTTGCAACTCACTCATTGCGCAAAACACGACATTATCTTCCTTTCCCATCAAAAGATGCCCAATAGTCTCCTCTTTGGTTCTCCTTAACAGATACCTACGAAGAACTTCTACGAGGTGCTTCTTGCGCTCTTCGGCAACCTGTATGAATCTTTCTGGAGCGCTAAACCTTTGACCATGCTTGAGAGGCTCATCATAGAAATCTCTGAAATGTTCCCGCGTCCCTAGGGATCCGGGTGAAACCCAATCAAACAGGTTGAACAATTCCAAAATTTTATTCTGCATTACTGTTCCGGTGAGACCAAAGCGTTTTCTGGTTTTAATTCTTAAACAGGCTTCATAGAGTTTTGATTTTTCATTCTTTAGTCGGTGTGCCTCGTCAACTATCACAACATCCCATTGAATCTCTGATAGGGTTGTACCTTGAATTCTGAACGTATCGAAACTGGTTATAAGTATGTCAATGCCACGTGTCTCTAATTTCTCGAGAATCAGGTCACGATTCGGTCCATGATAAACAGAAACACTAAAATTTGCCCATTTAGAAAATTCATCTTCCCAATTATGAATGACAGAAGTCGGGCAAACGATCAATACAGGACCCTTCTTTCCCATTTGGTCCCTCTTTAAAATCTCAGAGGAACCATGCACAGCATCATTACCAACCACAGCAGCCAGAATGCAATTGTTTGGATGGTTTTCCCCAAACCCCTGTTCTAGGTTAAAACAGAATGAATAAACTTGATATGAACATCATGAAGGATAAAAATATGGGTACTTAGGATTGAAAAGAAAATAACTATATTTCACCAATCCAAGAAATCTACAGTCCAAAACTCTAGATTGGCATCACCTATTGCAGGATGCTAACGTTAAAACATTCCTTAGGTTACAGAAACTTTGCATCAATCCTGCCAAGAAAACGCTTCAACTTTTTTAATTTATTTTTTTTATTTTTAAGAAAATGCTTAAACTTTGGTTATCTTCTGCAATGCTTCATGCACCATCCCCTTCTTTTTTTTTTTTTTTTTTTGGAAAAGTGCAGAAAATTTTATTTCAAACGTGGTTGAGATGACCAACGAAAAGGATACAAGCAAAGACAAAAGAAAAAACCAATAGAGAAAACCAACTACCCGAGAGCAATTCTACACACCTTCTCCCACCTCCCTACAAAATCCTCAAAGAAGATACCTCTAAACTCTCTGAAGTTTGAACACCTTGCACCAGAAGAACACACAACTAAGAATAGACAAAAACAACTCAGACACCATGACTTCTTCTCCTTGAAGCACCGACCATTATGTTCCTTCCAAATTCCCCAACAAATCGCAAAGGGAAGAATACTCCAAAGCACCTTCTTCGCGTCAAAGAAGGAATGACCCCACTCATGCATCATCTGGTGAATGCATGGAAAGTCTTTTCTCATTCTGTGTTGCCTGGTAAATCCTCTTATCACCTATCCATGGACTTAAACCATCAAACTGTGATTGACATTAGTAATCGAGTAGAACGAATATCTCTAGCCTTGGTAGGCAGCATCCACCTACTCCTCAGGAGAGTTCATGGAGAATATATACTTGTTTCTGTCTCTATTTCAGTTGTAAGAGGGTGAAATGGCAACATTTAACAATTTAACTTCATGAATGCTAGATTCTAGAGTGGATCTTGTTTTCCACATTTATTGATTAATAAAAATTCAATAATAGGCGAAGGTTGATTTGCAAGTTTATGTTAACAATATTGGCAAAAGAAACGCTTGTAAGTTTTCATAAGATCGCCAACCGAAAAAAAAAAACAAGTTTTCATAAGATCACTGAAAATGCAGTATACTTACATGTCATCTCCAAGAACACCTCCTACGTTGTCCTTGTACAAACCATATAAGAATCTCACTCCCTCTCTTTGATGTTCAAGTAATCGACAATTGATAGATGCAGGGACCTACAAAAGTAGTATTCATATCAACCCCCAAAGAAAATCTCATAATTCACGAACAGAAGAAACTTTCCAACAAATACTCAAGATGATTGCAGCCAAAAAATTAATTAAAAGAGGATTAGTGAAATGAGTGCATGAAATAGATATGACACAACCCTTAACTAAATGCCTATGTAACATTTGACCAAAAATAGTTAAGATGCTAAAGAATATGCGCTCTAAAGTCTAAAAAAATTTAAAAAAAAATGTTGTTGTATGGGTATGGTTTCTGAGAATTTCTCAAAACTAGTCTTAGTTAAATTACCATTAATTCATAATAAATTGTTTGGGATATCATGTTAACAGTGGGCCTCACCACGGATAGTTTCGAAAAAAAAATGATATGTTAAAAACATGTTTCAAAATGAAATTTGACTTAAGTCCTTGATGGGTAACAATAAATCATTTGCATTTGCAAATGTTTTCCCTTGCAATATTTTGCAACACGGTCAGCTTCAAGCTAGGGAAAAAAGCATAGAGAAAGGATTCTCTTTCGGCAATTAATCAAACATTTTCTCAGGCAAAGTTAAAACAAAGTGAACATAATCTAAGACAGGTACTCATCCTGTGAGAGGAAACACCAAGTGGTATACTACTATTTCTTAAAGAGTTAAAGTGCTCCATTTTATCATCATAAAGAGTTTCAACATTCCCCCAAGCATGTGTTTTTTTCCCTTCGTCCCGCTTTTGTGTTCCTCAAAATTACTCCAACAAGTGCAAGATAACCCATTTTATCACTGGTTAACAAATCTACAACTAATATTCAACCAAAATGCAATCACGAGGAAGTAATATCATGACTACCCATTGATTAATTTCCCCTCACGAATGCTTTTTCCCTTCACCCCATGTTTGGGTTCCTCAAAGTTACTCCCACAAGTACAAGCTAACCCAATTTATCTCTAATTAACAAATCTACAACTAATATTTAACCAAAAAGTAATCATGTGGAAGTAATATCACGAGTACCCATAAGTTAATTTCACACATTTACAGCAAAAATTAACCAAATTACACTAATTATCTCTTAATTCCACAGAAAAATGAGGTGCATTGTAGACTAAAATCACCAAATCAAACAAATTAATAAGATTCCAGTTGCATCATTGTAATTCATATAGAAATACCTGTACTATAGGTGTCTCACCCAGTGAAGAGAGGATCATGGGCTCAAAGGGTCCTGTGGGATCAAATTGAAAATGGGAAGAGACGGGTTCGCGTCTACGGCCAAGGAGATGAATTGGGTCCTTATCTTCTTCTTCTCTATCTTCTTTTCCTTCTTGTTCATGTGGTTTTGGTTGAAGATTTTGGGGGGGAAAGAGAGGGTCTTGCAGGCGTTGGAGCTGTTGAGAAAGAGAAGACTTTGGGGGTTTTCTTTGAAGGGGTGTTTGTTGGAAATCTTGGGAAATCGAGGGTTGTGAGTTAGATGAGGAAGAAGATGAGATAGTGGTGCAAGGTTTTAGAGTCTCTTTGAGTCTGTTTAACGCCATTGAAGTTCTGCAAATGTTTTAGAGCTTTTTAAAATTTTAATTGAACGAGACTTCCAAAACTTCAAAATTTGTCTGGTTTTTAGGATCGGAACGGTAACACCGACTGTAATTTGAATCGCTTAATGGGATCGAACTCGGTCGAGTCAATTTTTTGACAAATAGTTCAAATCTATGTTACCTGATTCGAGGGCTGTAAATGGATCAGGTCAATTTTGTACCAATCTCATAAGGATCGGATCAGATCCAGAACTGATTCGATAAGTATCGGATTGGGGTTTTATATCGGATCTTCATTTTAAAATTCAAATCCAATAACAATCAGATCCAGTCTAGATCGGACAAAACCAATTTGATGTGCAAAATCTTAACATTTTATTGAATCGGATCTTTATGGGACCGGCTTGGAACCTTATCAAATTGGATCTTTATCGAAATCTTTTTTTACTTTGGTAGGTCGCACGTACTATCTCATCCAATACGTGCCCAATATATATATATATATATATATATAGGGTCCCGTTCAGCACCCTAAGTTTTACCACACACTTTAACAACGTGTTTTGTCTTACATGGGTTTTTTGGAATGGGCTGATTTTTGGTGAGGATGATCTCTATGGTGAGGAGATCATCCTCACCAAAAATCAGCTCATTCCAAAACTTCTAACCCCATCAAAAATGGTTTACAAAAAATGGACGGTCTACGATTTTTCAACGTGTAAACATGGGCTAAACATTTCGGAATGGGCTGATTTTTGGGGAGGATGATCTTCTAATCATAGAGATCATCCTCACCAAAATCAGCCCATTCAAAAACTTATAACCCATGTAGGACAAAAAACGTTTGTTAAAATGTGTGGTAAAACTTAGGGTGCTGAACATTTCCCATATATATATATATATATATATATATATATATTTTTTTTTTTGTGGAGGGACATATAGTAATTCGAACTCATGACCTGAGGAGTAAACTCAATCAGTTTTGCCATCTCAATTAACCCCTAGTAGGTTCCTTATCAAATTCTAAATCATCGATCCAGACTCGAAGTTATCGAGTAAAAAATGAATTGAATTTCGGATTTGATCTGATCTATTTACAACCCTACATGATTCATAGGATCTCTTTGTTCAAATTTGGGTTCGTGGTTCAGGGTTCACTACTCTAGATCAAATTGGTTAATAGAGGTAGTTGCATGGAGAATTAAAGGCAATTATGTTGGTCTCATATTACAAGACCTAAGTCAATGGACATATCATCTATAGTTTTTGACCAAAATCCAAAGCAAAGGTATCTATTACATTAATCAAATACCAAGGGCATTTAATATTTGATCAAAACTCCATCAAGATTTGAATCGACTTTGTACCAATTCATATTTCAAACTAGTAGGAGTGAATTTGGCAACATAGGTTCAAATCGATTCCAAGTAATTACAATACCCAGCTTCGTAACAGTTTTGTGATTTGCCTTGTAGGAGTGACTCTGATTACATAATCTAAAATCGATTCCAAATCATTGCTTGCAATTTGTTTTCAAGAAAATATAAATAAATAATGCTGCAGTGACCTCAGACTAGAATCTCATGTAACACTTCTTGACATGGAATCGTACAAGATACGAGTGAAAAGCATCTATAGTTACTATACACTTTCACGTCAAGAAGTACGATACAAGGCTCCAACTTGAGGTCACTCCAGCACGACTCAATATAAATATGTTGAAAAAATGGTCATGGAGCCAAAAATATTAATTCCTTCCTATGATTGCACCAAGGAAAATGTAAAAAAGATGTTTTTTTTCAGTTTTAAGATGGTGGGGGTAATGAGTTTCAATGATCATTCATTTTCAAAAGGTCTTCTAAAACATCTCTATTACCATCTATAAATGGGTTGATTTCACTCAAATAACCTACCAAAAAGTAACATATTTTATTGAAGTGTTTTTCAATATTTTGGTGTTTGGAGATATTTAAATAAATTCAATAATTTTATAATTAAAAAAAAAATAGATTTAATTCTTCGTATCTTGATTCTTGATATCGACTTTATCGATAATCTACTTCTAATGAAAATTTATATGTGAAGCAAATATCAATTTAAGAACAATAATATTTTTTGTGCCTCAGATCGATTTCTGTATTTTCTCTTTCTCTTTATTCGTCACTTCTTTATATTCTCCAACATTAAGCACCTATTGATAATACATTAGATTTGACTGCAACACATGAAATTTATTTTTTCAAAGCTTCCATCATCTTTCTTTCCTTTTGGAGTTGAGGTGAGATACCTCCACCACCTAGTGCAGGCCAACAAATATTAGGCAATTTCTTTGTTAGAAATAATTAGAGTGTTTTTAGTAACACCCCCCTATTAAATAGGTGATATTAGGCTTACCTCCTTGTAAAATGTAAGATTAAGTTTATCCACCTTGACCGTAAGACAACTTTATTTTTTCTTGATGATTTAACAGTGAAATTTTGACATAATAATTTAAGTGAAAATTATTTTGAAAACATCAAAATTTTATCGTTAAATCATCATGAAAACATAACATTGACTTACAGTCAAGGGGGTAAAAGGGTGTAAGTCTATACCCAAATAATTTTAGGATCTTTCTTGCAAATGCTTGTATCAGCTAAAGAATGGGCTTTAAATCAACACAGATGCTGAAATCGGACGGCTAGAACCAAGCCTTTTCATGGTGTAAAAGTATGTCACCTTGCTCCATGCTTATGTCACCATTAACCAGGCTCACTAATTTCCTAATCAAGCTATAATAATGAGAATTAAAGACTGGCCACATAATTAGGTTATTATTATGGAGATTTAGACATGTTCCTCAATGTTTTGATGAATAATTAAGAAATCCTTGTCAACATGACCCTTCACCTTGGTCTCTTTAGTAAGACTTCTATACAATGACCTAAATGCCTTCAACTTTAACCTCTTAACCAAAAAACCACGATAATCTTCTCTCAAAAAGTAGTCATCTTCATGTTCTTCATTCTCATAGTTAGATCATTTTAATTTATTCAACCTAGTCCTCAAGCCATCTTTTTTTTTTTTCTTTTTTTCTCTTTTCCAACTTAGTCTTTTACTTACGAAAAATCTTATCTTGCTTCCAAGGTTTGAAGATTGAAAGAGTAGAATTTAACCCACCAGAGGTTAATTTAGATGGCAAGATTGATTGAGTTTGTTTCTCAGGTCATAATTTTGAATCTCTATATTATTCCTAAACAAAAAATATGACTATTGGACTGATATGTACACGTGCTAGGTGGATGGTATGTGCGACCTGCCAAAGTCAAAAAAAAAAAAAACCGAAGCAAAAACAAAACAAAATCACCCTCTTTAATTTTCAAAAAAGAGAGAGAATCTCAATATTGAAAATCAAGGTGAAAAATTATATGCTAAAAAGTTGTTGTTCCCTAGTCAACCTAGGTCAATAGGGCATGTCATCAGTTTTAAAAAGCGGGATATCTTAAATATTTACCAAAACATGGAGGCTTATGTTTAAATCACCCTTCTTATAATAGTATCTCAAAGAAAAAGATCTATGGTTTTGCGCCCTTATCGCATCAGTCGTGTACCAGCCTCGTATAAAAAATTGCCTACATTCATCATTATTCATATATTATTAAAATTAATTAATTATGTAATAATTTTGTTCTATTCGCGATGTTGCATACAATTTTCAAAACTTTTTTAACAAATAGTATACTTAAGCACAAACTCAATATCATAAAACAATAATCTAAAATCCAATAAAACATGAGGACAATGTTGTCATGGCTCATGACTCGGTCCACGTAACGAAATTTCGATTATAAAAGTCAATCCGATTGATGATTTCTAACCATTCGATTAGTGTTCATTAAAGATAGAGGAAAAAGTGGTTAGAATGCAACGGTCAAAAATCACCAATCAAGCTGATTCTTTGGATGTAAGTTTGCAAAAAATTTTATGGTCTTAATGGTCCCTAAAGATAGTACCACTTGGAAAGTTTTTGGCGCATGGGGCCATAATAATGAATTACGACCGTTGTGTCCCTTGTTCCTATCTCTAAGAGATTAGAAGAAAAAAATTGACTGTTAATTTACGACAAATATTCAATAATTATTTATGTAAACGGTAGCTAATTAGCAGGAGAAATTTCCCAAATCACATTTATAAGTTGCAACGGTAATCTATTTAGTAAGCTATTTATATATCAACCCAAACTATAGACTCTCCATCTTTTTTCCACTTTTAAAAAGTTAGAAACAGAGCTTTTATAAAGCTTTCTTTTTTCTCCATCTTTTCTATCTAAATTTCTCTTTAAATATATAAAATAACTCAAACCCATCTGTGTTTTTGATTGATTCTTTCTGGGTTTCTGTTGTAATCTCTTTGCAGATATGGGGTCTCAGAGATTTCTCATAATCAGCTTTTTATCTGTGATGTTCATGTGTCTTCTCTGTTCTTCTCAAGCTTATAACTTCTATGTTGGAGGGAAAGATGGGTGGGTGTCGAATCCATCTGAGAATTTCAACCAATGGGCTGGGAAAAACAGGTTTAAAGTTAATGATACTCTCAGTAAGTCCTCTGTCTCTCTCTCTCTATCATGATCTTATAAAGCTTTTTTTACATTATTAATTTAAGAAATCTCCTCTCTTGTTTTTTTAAGTTTAAGAATTCTTCCCCTTTTAATTTTCTACTTCTTCTGTATTTTATTTATTATTATTATTATTATTGTTATTTGTTTATTGATTGATTCTGTGGGTCTTATTGTTTTGTAGTTTTTAAGTACAAGAAAGGATCAGACTCTCTATTGGTTGTAAACAAAGATGATTATTACAAATGCAATACAGCAAAACCCATCAAGAGTATGGTGGATGGAAACTCAAAGTTCATGTTTGATCGATCAGGACCGTTCTATTTCATCAGTGGTAATCCAGGTAGTTGTGAGAAGGGTCAGAAGCTGATTGTCGTTGTTTTGGCTTCAAGGCCTATAATCATTGGTGCACCTCCACCACACACTACTCCTCCTCCCTCTACCTCTCCCTCTCCAAAGGCCCATACACCCATATCTCCTCCACCAATGGCCCCATCACCTAAGGCCCCAACACCCATTGCTCCACCTCCCAAGACAATTACACCACCATCTCATGCTCCAATTGCTTTCCCCCCAAAGGCAATGGGACCCACATCACCATCTCCCATGGCCTCCACACCACCGACATCTTCTCCTCAACCTTCTACACCTGTGTATTTGGCACCGTATATGTCACCTTCATCTTATCCGCCACCGTCCATGGCGCCTTCTATAGCCCAAACGCCTTCATCGTATTTGCCACCTTCTTCATCTTATTCGCCACCATCCATGGCGCCTTCTATAGCCCAAACGCCTTCATCGTATTTGCCACCTTCTTCATCTTATTCGCCACCATCCATGGCGCCTTCTATAGCCCAAACACCTTCATCGTATTTGCCACCGTCCATGTCACCTTCTATAGCCCAAACGCCTTCATCGTATATGCCACCCTCCATGTCGCCTTCTCCGACAGCCCAAGGGCCTTCATCGTATCCGTCACCGACAGTGTCACCTTCTCCGATGACCTTGATACCACCGACATCTTCTCCTGAAGCTGATACACCTGTGTCACCGTCTCCAATGGCTGTCACACCGACATCTTCAACACCCCCACCAGCTGTCACGCCGACATCTTCGACATCCCCACCAGCTGTCCCACCGAGTTCCCCACCAACTTCGAATGTTACTTCACCTTCTTCTTCTCTTGCTGTTACCTCCTCCATTGCTTTTGTTTCAGGAGTCACTCTTATGATTACTGTGATTTTGGGTTCATTTTAGATTTATTTTATTGATAAAAGAGTTTGTATTTGGATCCATATGAGGAATACTTAATTTATCTTTACATGTATTATTAGTATTTTCTCTTATTTTCATTTTAATTTAATATTAAAAAGAACTTGGGGTTCTGATTTAATTTTATGTGAGTGGTGCTTTAATTCAGAGTGTTTCTTAGGTGGTTTCATGAGTTATATGATTAATGCTTTTCATGTTGTGTAGACTGTTTAGATTAATAGTAATTTGGTCTCATTAACCAATAAATTATTAATAATGCTCAAGTAACATTGTGAGGGACATTATGATCACTGTGATTTTGGGTTCATTTTAGATTTATTTTATTAATAAAAGAGTTTGTATTTGGATCCATATGAGGAATACTTTTATCTTTACATGTATTAATAATTTCTCTTATTTTGATTTTAATTTAATATTAAAGAGAACTTTGGTTCTGATTTAATTTGATGTGAGTGGTGGTTTAATTCAGAGTGTTTCTTAGGTGGTTTCATGTTGCGTAGACTATTTAGATTAATAGTAATTTGGTCTCATTAACCAATAAATTATGAATAATGCTAGGTAACATTCTAAGGGACATTGTGGGTACATTGTTGTGCATAGAATCCTAGATGCTTTCAGTAAGGTCTTAATCGTTTCTCGATGAAAAGCATATATGATTCTAACACACATCCAATTCCCCCCTAATGTTACTCCAGCACGACTCATAAATTATTATTGTTTTTCTTTATAAGTATCTAGCCCTTTTTTCAGATTTCTCCTTTTAAGTTAATTTAATGGTGAATGATCAAGGAGTTGGCCTAGTGGCAAGCCAAGCTTGATAATATCCTCAAGAAGGGTAGGTCAAGTGTTCGAAACCTCACAAAACTATGAATTTCATGGGATAGGCCTAGTGGCAAGCCAAACTTGATAATATCCCCAAGAAAGGTAGGTCAAGTGTTCGAAATCCCACGAAGCTATGAATTCCATGGAATCACCCTCTAGGATCCAGTAGACCCTTGACTCAACCAATTGCACGTAGGACATTCCAAGAGGACGGTATGTGTGACTGTGGGATTAGTCTCACCCGAAGGATAGGGATACTAATGATAAGCAAAAAATAAAATAAAAAAATTAAGGGAGTAGGATGGTGTAAGTGATAATGATATGATAATCTAACACTCATGTCATATGCTTTTTATACGCTTCCTGACGTGGAAGAACCATAAATCTTTTTCTTCTAGATATACAAGTGTAGAAGGAAATAACTGCACGATTATCCAGACTGTACATGTGTCTAAGTCGGTTAAGTGGTACCATGCGTAAGTCAGTGTTTGTAACGCTGGCCAACAATAGGCAGGCCAAGATAGTAAGCGCCTAGCCTAGCTAGAACGGCAACGTAGTACTAGATAAGACCTAGCTTGCCAAGCAAGGCATGCATGGTCAAAGAATATTTGTAATCATGATTTGCACACGTTAAGCCCAAAGATCTCGGAACAAATCTCCCTAGAATAGTAGACTCAATCCCAAAGATCCCAATTCTATTTAGGATCCTAGTAATCAGGGGATTCTTTGAGATTACATCTTGTGAGAAGAAGAAATCCTGATTCAGAGGAATGATCTATAAGTAGCGAAATTGACACAGGTTTAGAGATCTTTTTGGGCCGATTAAGGAAGGGTAGAGTCCAATCAGTGATAACCTTTATTCTTCTGCAACTCTAACTTGAGCGTCAGAGAGTTTTTGACAGGTAGTACATCAGTACTAATAGTGATGAGGGAAGGAGTAACTTCAGATCAGTAGGGTAAAGTTCATCAGCACCTTCATCAGAATCTAACCCCACAACAAGGAAACAACCTATGGTTCTATCACTATCACGTCAGAGAACGTATAAAGAGTGTCATATTATCGTTAGTCTTTGTTAAAATGAGGAAGATTTGTTTACAATCCCATCAAGAAGAAATATTCAAATTAAATATCCTACAAGAATGAGAGAAAGACCAAAAGAACTTCGATGGACACAATTAAAGTAGAGATGTAACCGCATTCTCAATAATAAATTACTTGACTTTGGATGTGAGGAATAGAAGATTAAAAATTATTTAGTCGAGTACGTTATAAAATAATTTGTATATACGATACAATTATCTTTTGGACAAGCTCTAGAACTGAATTAATACGATATCTTAAGAGAAAAAAGTTTGGATCTTATTATAATCATAGAACCGTAGATCATTTGTCTCAGGATATGCATAATCATAAATCTTTTTTTTGTGTATCCCAAGGCAAAAAATCTACGGTTCTATGATGGGGGTGCGTGTCAAAGAGGAGCATCATATTATCGCAACTCAATTAAAATTGTGATTTGTATTTCATTTAACAATCCAAAATCATCTGTACTTTCTCTTAATATATCTCATATAAAAATTTTCCATACGAATTTGAAAATGTGAATAACTGACACTCCAGCATTTTTTAACTTACATAAATATTATTTACCCTTGAAGGGATCTTTTATATGAGTCCAACTTTGAAATGGGGCAGCCCTCAATAAATTTCGGGAGAACCCTCTTTCCATTATGACACGTAGTTTTTTGTGTATTTATTTTAAACCCTATTTTTCATTAATATTTGGGATACCTCTTTAATAATACCACGTGTAATCCAATGAAGAGATTTACATCGAAATTTTGAAGTTTTTTCCCTTTTAATATCCTACTTTTATCATAATTATTTTTGATGAAATCTAGGCTTAAGATATGGTTCAGTTCAATAAATGAGATGGCCCACTTGTGGGGTGTACATGTGGGTCAGTAAGATTGATTTTTTTGCTCACACTCTAACAATCACTTGACATGTGGCACAAACGACATAAATTATAAAAAAAAAATTTCTCTCTCCTACCGCACGGCCTCTGTCGATAGATTATCACATTATCTGTACAAGTTCCTAGATTTTATAAAAAAAACTCATATTAAAAAAAAAAAAAAAAAATCGAACTTGATATAGGGATTTGAAAATTCAATGCGGTAGAAGAGAGAAAATTTCTCTTTCATTGCTAATGTCATTTGTGCCACATGTTAAATAATCGTTGGGTTGTGAGTAAATCTACTTACAACCCTACAAGGAAGAAGAATTTTGTTAGAACAATGATGAATGCACACGATCTGTACGCGGTTAATGTGGCCCAGACACAAAATCAAAGATCTTTTTTCTTATGTATCCCAAAAAAGATCTATAATTTTATCCCCGTGCCATGTCAACCGTGTCCAGATCGTGTAGAATTCATAACGACTCATTTTAAAGTGTGTCGGGCAGACAGTAAAGTTCATTAAACATACCTTGGGATCTGATTTCGGTATCAAAACTGTCCTAAAAAATATTATTTTGATCAAAATACCCTTAAGTGCTTGTTTCTGAGGTGTATTTAATGCATTTTAACGTGTAAACTTAAGACACACGTTAACAAGACCCGAGGATAAAAACACTCGGTCAATAAGATATTTCATTGGTCAACTTGGTGGGCCATTATCTGGTACGACCAATTCTATTCAACTAAATGGATTGATTCAAACTTTCCACGATATGGCCAACAAGTGGCCCCACACATCAATGCCAAAGATTAAACGTCTTTATCTATGTACCACGTGTCTCAATTGTGGTGGAGTAGAGTCCCTTTAAACTGGTCCACTTAAGAGTTTATTACTTTTTCTTCCATCGATACAGCGACTCATATTAGAAGACAAACACTTCTTGGACGACACTTGTAAGTCTGTGATTGAAAGGAATACCATTATTATATGGCTTTGTTTGGTTGTTAGAAAAATGAAAAATCATGTAAAACGTTTGCCGACATTTAATTTCGTGAGAAAAAACATAAACATAATCATGATTTAAAAGATTTTTGATCTATTTGGATGAATGGTGATCAAAGAATGATGTAATTATAATTTTAAATATTTAGACTTAATGTTTAGTTTGAGTGTTTGTTTCATTATTGTTAAATATAAATTTTGAATATTTCATGAAGATTTAAATTGGACAGTTGGCTATTCAGGAGCCAAAAACTTGTTAAAATAATTTTACGATTCATTTTGAATTACTTTATTTTATATTTATTAGATCTTGAATTTAGATGAACTTCGTTTCGTTTTCAGTAATTCATAGAATAATGAATCAGATAAAAAAATCATATGACTGTACTACCTACAAGAAAAGACCTCATGATAGTTAATATGGGTCCTCACCGCCCACCAATGTATGGTGTTCTTCGACTCGTCGAGATCACTAATTTGACTATAAAAATATGAAACGTCTAGTTCAACCTTTTATGGTTCAATCATTGAGCGTGATACTTCATGATTCAAAACTATTAGTTCATAGAAACACAAAATTCTATTCATCGAAAGAAGTAGGGTAGAGCCAGGTTTTTTTTTGTAATGGGGGTAAATTATAATTAATGGTACACTTGAAGATCTTTAAGACGAATAATTATGGAGAGAAATTAGGTATTTTTTGTTAGAAATTAAAAAAGGTTATTCAAGTCATTTTCAATTAGTTTATGAGAGAAGATCTGATCCATAGGCAATTTAATCTTCAAAAAATCGAAGGGAGGTGAAGGGATGGAGGCAAATGGGATGAGGGAGTGGGGGCAAATAAGACATATAATTAATTAAAAATAAAAGGTATCTTAAAAAAGGATACGGCTAAAATAACATTAAAATATATATCGTGAGGGGCATTTTTCATGTGGATGTGTGTTAGCACCACAGATGTTTTTCATCGAGAAAATACCTATGGTTTTGACACACATCCATGTTAGAAATGTCTCCCACGATGTACATTTCAATGTTACTCCAGTACGACTCATCTCAAAATTTTATGGGGACAAGTGCCCCCACTTCCTCTTTTACTAGCTCTACCCCTGGTTAGAAGAAGAAATCCGATGGTCAGAAATTATTTTAAGGGGCATGTGATGAATCTTCGAGATATATGTTTTATCTTGATAATTGAATTTTTTTTGTATTTTAACTTTTATTTATAACATAATATCTTTTTTTTTTTTTGAGTCATTTTTAGTGACTCATGCAAAAATACAAAATCCCAACCATAAAATAATAAATTTAATGTTCAACATCTACTTTAGGGTACATGACAGACTTCAGCGTTTCAAACATAAACTCCTTTCATCTACATCAATACCACGTGTTTCACAGATGGACATGTACTGTTTCATCACATAGTATGTTTTTTATTACTAAAACTTTGAACAATAACAAATTCAGACTCTTAGAGTGGTAATTTCACAGATTTAAAGTGACTATTTGAAAAGAGTCACTTTAAACCTGCAAAATTACACTTTAAAAACCTTCGAATTCATTATTTTTATGAAATTTTTGTTTGACAAAAATGTGATCATTCACATTTTGATAATTAAAATGAGCAATTAGTTGGAATTGTAAATAACTTATTTTTATCTCATGAAATAGTAATTTACCCTTTAAAATATTTATGAAAGAGTCGTATGATCATTTTTAATGTTCCAAATAAAATGAATGTATGACCCTTTTAATAAATATTTAAAAATAATAATAATTAGTCGAGTAATTTTTCCAAGATACATGATCATTTTGGTACTACCTTTACAATTTTTTTTTTTTTTCTCTATTTTTTTTTTTCCTTGGTAAGCATACCTTCTCCATGTTTTGGTAAATCCTTGAGATGTCTATTTATTCAAAGTGATGCCATACCCTTTGATATCAACCAACTCTTAAAGACTGACGAAAACGACCCAAGTGCCCTCATTTTCAACAATCAATTAAAATCACTTGATTTTTCGTTCAGCTGACAATCTTAAGACGACAAGACGCTGACAAAGATTTTGTCCTATGTGACTTAAAAGTTTCGAATTGAGATGATTTTTTGTGAGAAATATCTCTATGGTGAGGAGATCATCCTTACCAAAAATATCAGTCCAATCTGAAATTTTGTAATCCCATCAAAATTATTTTAGAATTGCAAATCATAAATTTTTTTACCAAAAATTTGTAAACCACTTTTGATGGACTTAGAAATTTCAAATTCGGCTGATTTTTGGTGATGATGATTTCCTCACCATAGAGATCATCCTCACACAAAAAAAATTAGCTCAATCTAAAACTTTTAAGTCACATAGGAAAAAAATTTGGTCATGTAAAGATTGTTAGCCGAACGCTCCCCATATATATATATATATATGGAGATCAATAAACCACTAAAAAAATCCATATTTTTTGTTTTATATGGGTTAGAAGTTTTGGAATGAGTTAATTTTTTGTAAAAATGAAATATATGTTGAGAAAATTTATCTCATAAAAAAATCAACTAATTCTAAAACTTATAATCCCAATTTTCAAGTTGAAGAATCATGGACTGCTCAGTTTTTTGTAACCACTTTTGATGGGGTTAGAAGTTTCAGAATGGGTTGATCTTTTGTGAGGATGATCTCCTCACCATAGAGATCATCCTCACCAAAATCAGCAATTTCAAAACATTTAGCCTATATAGGACAAAACACTTTGACTACAACTTTGGGCTTAAGGGGTAAAAACGAAAAAAATAATTAAGTTTTTTTTTTTTAAAATTGGACTTGAACCCACGACCTCAAAGTTGTTTGGAAAAAGAGGTACTATTGAAAAAAGGGTAAAGAGAAAAAATAGTAAACTTGGAGAGATATTATTGAAAGAATAGGGGTGTGGGCAATAAAGTTGAAGAGGTGAGGTGAAAAGGCAAAACATGTGGGATATTGTGGATATCACTCCACTATAGTTGGAGAAGACATTTATCCTCTATAATTATAACTAGTGTTAGGTCCATACTCCACAGTTGTATTTTATTATATATACTAGAGTTCACTCATGTTGTACCTCTTTAAAGTTCAAGAAGGTTAAAACGAAAGAAAAAAAAAATTAGAGGGGCATATTAAAAAAAATTAAAGTTAAAAAGGTAAAATACAAAAAATAATAAAATTGGAGAGGTATTATTAAGAAATGGGGGATAAAGAAAGATAACAAAGGGGTAAAAGATGAAATATAGTAAAATTAAAGAGGTATTATTGAAAATGAGGTAAAAGATGAAAGATAGTAAAATTAAAGAGATATTGTTGAAAAAAATGAGGGGAGATGAAAGGAAAAATAATAAAATTGAAAGGGTAAAAATGAAAGACAATAAAGTGAGTACAGTACACTCCACAAAATTATAATAAAAGTGGAATCTACAATTGTGTCTTATTATATACTAGAGTTCGTTCGTACCTACAACACATAAATCCTCTTTGGGGTTTAAAGGGTTAAAAGAAGAAAAAAAATAAAATTTGAGAGATATTATTAAAAAATCTTTAGAATTAAAGGGTAAAAGAGAAAAGATAATCAAGTTAGAGAAGTACTATTGAAAAGGGGAAGGGTGGGAGGAAAAGATGAAAGACAATAAAATTTAAGGGTGATGAGGAAATCAATAAAGTTAGAATAACTACGGTAAAGGGGATGTTTATTCCCCACAAGTGACTCCCACGATTGTGTTTTATTATATATATAATTCTTGATTTTTCTAACTCAAAAATCCATCATCTACTTCCCCCCAAATTCTATGTGGTTTTTGAAGTTTGAATGCTAAAGGAGATGTAAAATCTTAACGTCAAAGATAAGGGTATAAAAATCAAGGATTTTTTTATTAGAGAAGATTTAAGATGAGGGCATTTTGATTATTTTCAATTAATCCGTCATACTTATGTATTAGTTATGTGAGATTTACTCTTGACCCTGGACCATGTTTAGCATTAATTCCAAACTACCATAACTAATACATAATAAAAATATAAGTTTTTTGCATCTTGAAATTATAATTTCTTATTTTCCATTTTAATCATTTCTTATTTTGAAATATATAACTGATGTATATTAATTGTATATATTTTTATTAAATTAATCTCAATGTGTGTTTTTAGGTCCACAGTATCGACTATAAAGGAGGCAAGTCAATTTTTTTCTCAATCAAGGGAGGCATGTCATATTGCCTCATTATCCAGGGAGGCAATAGAAAAACCTTTAAAAAAGAAAACAAAAAATAATTCAATTTAAATATCTCAATGGATCTTTAAAAAAATTACAACCCATTCTCTAAAAAAATTATTTCCTCCACACCATACACAAATGAGCTTTTGTTATTGCACCCACTTCACATAAAACATAATCAAATATAAATATAACAAAAAAAAAAAAATCATATTAAATGAAGAATAAGAGATAAAAAGAATTTCCAGGGTAATTATAATTTTTTTTTTTTTTTTTTTACTCTCTTATTATTTGAGATACCTTTGGCAATGTGTGATGCGGCTGCACCCACGCCTATAAGGATTAACCCTTGATGCTCTCCCACAACCATAATACGAGCTGCCTCGACGATTGCAAGGTACCCTATCTCTCCTTAATGCATCATAGCTAATCCACCTTCGACGTTGACGTAGAGATCGTCGGATCATATTAGCGTCCATCGTCATCAACTCATCGTCTTGATTTGTGCACTCCCCCACAAGACCATCACATGTTTGTAATGAGGCGAGCTCATCGGTCCCAGTTGCACTAATGTTAAAATGGGTGACACCCAAATGGGCATCGGCTATGGTCGACGAGTTGACCACCAAGGCCAAAGCCAAGATGAGAAGGATCATGGAGAACCTAGAAGCCATGCACCACATGAGAAAGAGAGAGCTTGATGAAATGGTGGGTTGTTGTGGGTGAAGAGAAGAAGAAAGTTGATTAGTTGGGATTGGTTTTATTTCTTAACGTAATTTACGTGATATTCAACATGTCTGAGAAAGCCCCTTTCTTTCTCCTTGTTTTTCTTACAATTTGTTAGCTATAGTTATCAAACTAATTTGTTTGTTTACTCTTCGTTAATTATCTACTATTCCTATACTTTTATTGTAAGATGATTCCATTTAAAAATGACACGTGGCATATACTTGGATCCCATTGTGTTGACCATCCTCTTGTGGTGTGACCCACATTGAAGAAAATGTTAGACTGATTGATGATTTCCCACCATTGGATCGAGCATTTTTATCATGAACCAAGATTAGACTGATTGATAATTTCTGTCCATTGAATTTGGGCATTTACGTTAATATGTCCATTCTAGAGGTACTTATAATCGGAAGCATTATATTTTTTCGATTTTGATTCTTGTCAATTCTGATTCCCATTCTAAAATAGGTGGAATCGAAATATAACCGTCAATATTCGTGGATACCCATCAGTTTCGATTCTCAAAAACGTTATGAGACAAAAATACCTTGAATATATGCAAGTCTTTTTTGCATCATAAATATGAGAAGAGTCGTGCTGGAGTGACCTCAAGATTTTACCTCATATCACACATCCTGACGTGAAAGTGTGTACTAACTATAGATGCTTTTTGACTCGTATCTTGATGAAAATCATCTCGTATTTTTTACACCCTATAAGCATCGGATCGAGTGATTGACAAAGCTTTCTATTTGGGTGATCTAGTATCAATCCAACAAGGATTGGGTTGGACCCAGGACTGATCCCATAAACATCGGATCGACTGATTGATAAAGCTTTTCAAAATGATTAAAATACCCTAGCCTTCAACCAAGCCAAAGCCCTCGATTTTTAACCACAGAAACCCATCTATCTTCAAACTTTGCAAGAAAACTTCAGTCCAAGACCTCTAAAAAGCTAAAAAATGGGGTGGAAACGAGACCTAATTACCTTTCTATTTGTTCAAAAAAATGAAAACCTTCTCAAGCGAAAAAACACTAAATATGAAATCAAGTGCGAATTACATTTCATCTTCATCTCATGAAACAAAATCTATTAAAAGTTATCAAACAAAAATCCTAGATAACAAAAATTGTGAAAACTTTACGATGCACCCTCAATTCATGTACTGCCCACTTCCCTACCAAAGGCAAAGTTGGAAAAAATTTCCCTTCTTGATTGAAATTCAGAAAGAAAGTACACCTATCAGCCTTTGTTTAAGTAGCTGAAATGAAACTCAACCTACACACTTAAAATCCATATTCTTTTGTATTACAAGGAGCAAATAGTCTTCAAGTGGTGGGATAAAAAGACAAAATCGAAGGTTGAGAAACACCAAAATGAGAAATCAGCACCCAACATCACAGTTGGTGCGATGAGTAGGCCACCTAAGCATACCAATGGGCTTAAGAAATACTAAACATAATGGATGTTAAATCGGTAGGGCAGATCCAATGCTGATGGTGTTGCACTTGCACCGAAATGGTCATCCTAATTCATGAGCAGGAAAAAGATGTTACGAGTTACTGATCACGTTAAAAATAAGCTAATGTCAAGGCAACACCAAGTGTTTTCCCAGCAAAAGTGGAAGAAAAAAAGAAAAAAGAATGTTGAATGCTGTCATGTGATTCAAGAAAACCGGCTTAATAAGATGCAAATAAGAAATTTAAATTGACATATTTGATTGTGTTATATGAAAAACAGTTCCCCAACATCACATAAGCATCCTTAAAAGGAGAAAAAAGGAAAAGAAGATAGTTTCTTATGGGAATGCTCTTGCAAAGCCAGAAACCATTGGGTAAGATGTACAGTACCGATGATATATGAAAGGGAAATCATACATGGAAAAATAAAGACACACAAAGAATTTCTGCAATGATAAGTACCTGCAGTTCGATTACTTCATCAAAACAACCACCATCTCTTCTGCCGTCTCCTTTTCTGTAGTGTACAAAAAGAATAAATTTATTGATATTGGAGTAAATCAAAATTAGGGGTAAGTTCCAGTATTCATGAAAATGAAAAAGAAAATTTTAAAATTGAGAAACAAAAAAGCATATGAACTTCAAGAATGTGAGATTTCCGGAACACAAAATACAGTACCCACACCAATATTACTATAATCTGATTATGGATTTGTGATTCAAGTTGGATACAAGAAACTAAGTGAATCTTATTTGAATCATACAATCCACATTTAAATTGTTATGCAAAACTGTGAATTGTAAGACCTGAAATGTATCGGAGTCTCATAATCATTATGTTTTTGAGCAAATAGTGTGTATTTCCATTACCCTAAGACTAGGGAAAACACACAAAAAATATAATTCTATATGATGATACATGGAGGATTTTAAACATATTCCGATGGGAATTATTCATTTTTTTCTCAATTTATGAAAAAAAGTATTTTACAATCCTATGATCCAGAGATTTGAATATCAATTTTAATCCAATCCCATGCTTTATGATTTTACGATCCGCTCCCATTCTTAGAATAGTAATCCATAAAGTGTGTTAATCAATGAAATAAAAGATCCATGGATTCTTACACCCTTTTTCAATGTGTATATAAGGTTCATGTTCAACACCTTCGATGACTAGAATGACATTGTTATACCGACAAAGACCGATCATGAATGCGAAAGTCTTTAGATAATGTAGATGGATGGATGAGTAGCGTATTTTCAACGAGAAAACCATATCATAATCTATACTGTAAAGGAATATCTGCCATTTTAGCAATTACGTACTTATAGTAGAAAACAGATAACATTATGGAAACAATAAGAGGAAGGCATGAAGAGAAGAGAGAAACCTTTTGATCTTGATTTTGAGGATGCATGACAATAGGCTGAGGAAGAACACCATTGTCAATGCTCTGGAGGTACGGTTGTATCTTCTCTTGAAGTAGCTCATTCAACTGAAAGTTAGAGTGAAGCACGTACTTGTTACGTAAAGTCTTGATCGTGTAACATTAAAAATATAAGGCCGTCCATAAAAAATTAGACAAGCAAACAGAGCTTTTAAATTTTGTTTTGGCATTAGTTTCGGTCCTGGCCTAAGGGAAATTGCATACGAGAACTTTGCTTGAAACCAAAAAGAAATCTCAAACTTTCCAAAACTGCTGAAATTCAAACTTGGTCGCATTCTCAAGAATACCACCAATACTCACCATTCACATGCAGATCCTCTCGTACATATAAGTAAACGTGAAAAACAAATCAGACCCCAGATATAGTACCTAGGAAACTTCAAGTCTTACCTTGTCTTGGCGCCATTTTGTTTCCCACTGTGCATCCAAGAATTTGTCTGCCATTTCTCTCTGAGCATTGAGAAGGACTGTCATCTCAACCAATTTATTTGGATCCTTGAGTTCATCCTCACTCCATGAAGATGTGTTTAATGGAAGGTTCAGTTCCTGTCAAAAGCTCTATCATAAGTTGAAAGACTAGTACAAATGAGCATATTTTCCATTTGCAAGTATGCAAACATACACCTATCAACTTGCTATTCACAAGTCAGTCAAAACAGTTACTTGAAAATCATTATTGAAAAAGGCATTTCGGGCATATGCCTTGAGGCCATCTCAAGGTAGGCATAAAGGCGAGGCCTCGATGCATTTCCTATATCCATGCCTATAATAATAATGAACACATGAAGCACACAGTTAAAGTGTTGAGCATAGTGATAAAGTCGGGGTTTGGGAATAATTCGGTAATAGAAAGCTTCAGAAAAGGTCGGCAAAAGTTGATTAAGTCGAGAAAACATTGGATAAATTAAAAAATTAAAAAATAAAAAATATTTTTTAAGTACAAAAAATGTATTTCATGTATTAAATGATAAATAACACTTAAAAAAGTTAAAAATAATGTGATTTAAAAAAAAATTGTTGATTAAATCACAATTAACAGTGAATTTTTGAAAATCAAAGATATTTTCAAAAACTTCACACGATTTTTTGAAAAAATCGTGATTTAATCAAGAATTATTGAAATTATGATTCAATCACGATTTTTTTTTTTCAAAAAATTGCAGATTTTTGTCATTATGGTGTTGAGGCAGTCCTTGGCGAATGCCAAATATGATTTTTCTTTCTATTTAGAATTTATAAATAAAACCCAAGAAAATAAGCGGGTATGCCTTGTTATTGCTCCTAAACATGATGTGCCTTCATCTTACAAAGCACTTGAAAAGATTAAAAAAATGCGTTTCCAGAAACTGGAATAGTTATGCACAACAAGGAAGGGAGCAGAAACACAATGTTAAGGAAGCCAAAAGCCAAAAGCCAATTCTGGTTCACTTTTTTTTTTATTTTTTGATTGGTAAGCCTGTTTTAATGAGTTCAGTAACTCGGTGCTGGTGGGATTTGAACCCAGGTCTCTAGTATCATCACCCAAAGACTTTACCAACTAGGCTAGCTGGCACTTGCAATTCTGGTTCACTTTACATAAACCAAAAAACAAATTATGGGAGTTTAGCCCTAACTCTAATTTTTATTGAGAATATCCATACACCACTTTTTTATATATGCTATATTCTTCAGTCTACTCGACACAGTTAGGATACACATGTTGAATGACATGGAAATTCAAGAACCAGTGAAAAATGTGACAGAATCAAGGAACCAAGATGTGGTAATTCAACATCAAAGTCTATTACATCCAACCAACACATAGTTGCTAAGTACAGGATTGAACTTTTGCAGCCAATTCAAATCTGGGCTTCCTGTTAATCCAGGAATTTGTAGATCTCAAAAAGCAAATCAAAATTTTTGCATCTGAAAGTAATTAAGTTAAAGCCAGTACACTTGCTCGTTATTCATTAGTGATTTCAGAATTTTGCATTTGAAATGCAAAACTTTCTTACAAAAGAATGAATATGGTTGTGTTCTTTTTATTATTTAATACAAGAGTCAATAGTTAGACACTTTATATGCAGTTGCATACTTGAAACCCAAGAAAGCCCACGCCATGTTCTAATTTTATTTCTAACCATTTTTTACTAATGTAAAGTGTTCAAAGTGAAGTTAAAAGTTGATGAACATCAAAGAATACTTACACCCCAATTATGTGGTCGTGGTGGGACATCAAGTTTCATGACTTCTGACTCCAATGCCTTCTTGGACTTGTAATATGGGATGTTTTTCACTATAACTGGGTCATCCCTTGCACGGACTGGGTCTATGGAGATGAGGGCCTGCAAATGAGAAATCCTTTCAAATTCAGATTTTCTACATAGATTAAATACTTGGAAACTGTATCAACAGCACAATCAGTTTCTGCACCCAGATTGAATGGTTTAATGAGCATGTTGTGTATGTGAACACCTTTGTGACGCTCACTTCGTAATTTGATCAAACACCTATTGGGTATTTCACCAAACACCTTGTATGCTACACTTTCCAAGACCTTGTTGGATAATGGCAATGAAGGACAAACCCAACTAATAGTAACAAATGCAAAGAAGATAAACAATCACACAAAGAAAGAGTAAGAACACAATACCAACAACATGAGATTTTATGTGGTTTACCCAAAGACTACGTTCACGAAGGTATGAGCGTTGGAGCTCGATTTCACTATAAAGAAAACGTGGCAAATTGATACAAGGAAACACCTCTATCACTTAGCTTCACCTTCTTCTAGATCTCAATCTTCCCAAGCCTCTCCTCTCTAGGTTTTCTTTCTCTCTACTCTCTTCTCTAGAAAAAACTTGGACTTGGAGTTTTAACAAAAGAAAATAAAACCTCTTTTAGAAGTACCACATACGTGGGTCATTTACATAAGTTACAAGCCCAACCCAAATTACTTTCGACCGACCCAAAAACATACGCACGCACTTGGACTGGGCCTAATTGTTTTTAGCCATACTTCAACAGAGTAAAGCTCTATCTCCAATGTCAACCCTATCTGTGGTTATAGATTTGATACAAATCCATTTACAAATACAATCCTAACAACTTGAGACTTTCTACAAAAATATTTGGAAACTTTATCGATACAAAGACATTTACATTTACAACCGTACATAAAATGACACACTCATTGGGGCCACATGGAGATGAGTCAAGGGCTGATTTTTTAGTGAAGGCAATCTTCTCTCTATGGAGATCATCCTTGGGAAAAACAGCACTTTCTGGAACTTATCACTACGTCAAATATGGAGTTTAAGCTAATGATAAAACATAGTCCAAAAATTTTCGAATTCACAATCCTCTTTTGATAAGGTTTGAAACGTTGGAGTGATGTATTGTGTATAAAATTGTCATTCTATCCCAAAACCATAAAGGTAGCATTTAATTTTTTTTTTTTTGTTTTTGTTTTTGTTTTTGTTTTGGGGGGGGTGTTCTTTTTTTCCATTCTTTCCAAATTTTCCTGGATTTTTGAAATTTTTGGTACTACATGGGATCAACATAGTGTCTTTGAAGCTTTGCCTAGACCACCAATTCATTTGGTTGTAACCCTAGTGTCTAATGCATACTTAGGCAAGCTCTTGCCAAAGTAAACTCAGTTTGAGAATTTTATATAGTTAATTTTTTATTAACATAATAGCATATATTTTTAATACATATCTATATAATAAAACACAATGGTGGATCCTACTGTGCTACAGTTTTTGGGGTATAAAGGTTGAGATAAAGGAGTGAGGTTCGCACTACCCCATTTTATTACATTCCCCCCCCCCCCCCCTTCAACTTCATTATCTTTCCTCTCCTCCCCCCGTTTTTTAATAATACCCCTCTAACTTTACTATCTTTCCTCTTTTACCCCTCTAACACCGAAGAGGATGGCATGGGAAAACTCTAGTATAATTATATGGCTAAGGGAATTGGTATTTTTCTCTCTTTGAAGAGAAAACCCTAACTATTCTCTTACCTACATCTTTTATCCTTTACTCACTGAAAAAGAAGGGAAAAAAAACCAAAAACCTACATCCCTACCCTCTCCTCTCAAGCCTATTTTCTTCTTCATCAAGGAGACAAAGTAAGGTGAAATGGTCATCATCATTCTTGTTCCTCTTGCTTGCGATGCCAGTGGTTTATTCACTACTACTATAGAGGAACAATGGTTCCTCTTCTTTAGACTGTGAACATGCATGTAAGAGGAGCTTCTGTTAACTGCCGTGTGCACCTGTTCAATTCTTACCTTTTTTTTTTCTCTCGATTACAATATTTGTCGAGGACTATCTTAATTATGTAGGTTAAGAAAATTATAAAATTCGTCATGTTATTTGAATTTTTTTACATTTGCCTACGAAACTACTATCGCAGTAATGCTCCCCCATCAACCAGTGCCATTTGACTAAACTCTCTATATAGTTCAATCATTGTGGTGCAAGTTTGGAATCAGTTCAATTGGTTCAAAGACTAAGACTACCAAATACCAAAACCATCCTTTGGATTTTTAAATAACTGAATGCCGATTGTGATTTAATGTGCTCTGTTAGAAGCAGATAATGTAGAGAAATTATGTTACTCACTTCTTGTAAGTGCTCCCAGCCAGGTTTTCGCTTAGCTACAACATCTCGAAGTTGATCATATCGCATGGATTCCTAGACCAACAAGCACAATAAAAATCATAAGACGATATGAAAGATCCCTGAAGTTGTTATACCACTGTTAAACATGCCCATGAAGAAGCCAATTATTTGAGCAAAACAATCTGTTGCACAATAGGAAGCCAGAAAAATTTATTACGACTTAAAAAAGAACTAGTGAATTATAGAACATCCAGGTATGGGTTCATATGATGTTTCAAGTTCCAAGAGAAAGAAAGGCACACAGAAAAGTAAGAACTTGACTAAAAGTTTAATACCATCTTAGAAGAAATATTTTTATGAGATAATCACTAATAAAAAAATAAAACCCCACAGAAATCAAATTTACAAATCACACAGTAGCACTGGGAATCTACTTTGAAGAGTAGCTTACCACCCAGTGCAGGAAAACAGAAGGAACAGAAAAGGAGAAGCGGAACTATAACAAGTGCTTGAGACCTATGTACCTGATTCGTGGGTTCTCTCAGGTTGAATTCAGTTCATGGTTTTTGCCACTTGAGAATGAACCAGTTTGTAGCAGTGGACAAAGATGAGGACATTTGAAGGTTGAATTGATGAGTAGGGTAAAGACATTTTTTTGGGAAGAAAAAATCAAGTATTTTTCATTTAATAGGTTGAAGATGAGAGGGTATTTGGTCATTTTGCATCAGTTTATTAATAAGGCCAAGGTCAAAGGGGCTTTTTAGTTGTTTGAAAATTTAGGGGGATATCTCAATATTATCAATGTGGAGGGGACCCAAAATAATTCAAGTAAAATGACGAAATTCATTTAGTTCGCTGCATTTCGTGAACCTAAAGCGAACTGGTTCAAACCAGTTTCGCGGTTCAGTACCTTTATAACGAATTCAGTAACCCAGTTTGAGACAAAGGACGAAGTCAGCCCTTAGTAATCATTTAATCCCAACATGAGTGTTATTCTGTGTAAAAATGCATGCTTTAGATCTCAAAACTCAACTAATTACACTGTCCGAAAGGAACTCATAAAAAATTAAAGTTGAAACTGCTCTGCAAGGACCTGCTATTTTGGAGATCTTGGTTATACGATCCAAGCACTCAAATCAAGTTCCAGAAAACTAAGTCAATTCAGAAACCCTACGAGCAGCTTGTTTCCAATTTTGATATGGCGACACATGTGCTATAACTTCTATATGGAAGTGGAGGCGAAGCGGATCACTTATATTTTCTTTTTAACCTTTGAATATTGTTTATGTAGTTCTAGTTTGTCCTACTTCTAGCATTACATTCAGCTATGTTAACATTTATACAATATCAATACAATTTTTATATCATCACAAAATGGTAGGGGAAACGTTGACACTTGGGATTCAGAGGAGGCCATGTAAGATGCATTTCATCCATGTCTAGACCTGAAAAATATGCCGAGTTCAAAATATGCCAAGTGTCAACCACCCCACAATATTGTACACAAACTTTCAAAGAAAAAAAAAAATGGAAAGAAAAATAAGAAACATCAACAAAGTAAGAAAATGAAAAATTCAGGGCCCCATGTGATCATCAGGATTCAGAATGGTCTACTTGGCCAGCAGATGCAGCAATTACTGAAGTAAATGTACATTGAGCCTCGGACATAAAAATGTAGAAGATTTAATCTATCTGCTAGAATGTTTCTTTTCCTCATTGGTCCAATCATGACCAAAATGGAATAAACTGTTGACACCCTAATTCATATATGTACACAATTCAAATATGCTAAACATAAGGCTGCCTAACCACTGTATACGTCAAATTGTTTTACACACATTATTTGAAAAAATAATGAAAAGCTTTAAATAATTCAGAGCTAAATTGCAGGGCTCTGACTCACAAACATCTGTGATAAAAAGCCTAAAAGCAAGTACTACAAGCATGACAGGTACAGATGAAGACAAAGCAATGAGGTCAAAAAACACAAAAATGTCTAAAACCCTATGAAAGCTGAGAGAATGACTTACAAACCTTGTATTGCCACCAAATTTTCTGCTTTACGTCATCATCATAGTTGAAGCCCCCTAAAATCTGAGGCATGGTAATTAACCAAAATGCAGCAATGCTAGGGTCCTTCATGCTGTGAACAATGTTCTGAAATAACAAATGAGAGCAGGAAAGAAATGTTAGGTAAGTATACGTGGTCAAAGTCTATCTCAAATGCATCCTTACCTACCCTGGTTTCCATATATTCTACACCTGTTTAAAATATTAGAGAATATTCTTACATGGATGCAAAGTTCTTTCTAGACTTATTCGACATGTCTGTTACTTGTTATAATTGATGGTTTAGAGGACAGCAAACTCATGTGACTCATTGTCAATCAAAACTGCTGAAAAATCAAATTCTTGCAAGGGTAGCTGAGTCATGATCCACATCTTCTCAAATCATTTCAAAGATGAGAGGGAACAGACTGACACACAGCAATGAAGTTGTAAGTTCAACCCCAATTAGCCTAAATAGAGAAAACACAGGCATGGTATTCTTGACCCAGCAGTATTCCAGACCAAATTTTTGTGAATCAATATAGTTCTTTTTTTTTTTTTTTTTTTTCTGAAAGAATCTTCCTCCCTGAGTTGTTCAACTTCACTCCTGAACACATCTTTCTCCTTCAACCAAGCATCTTCACTTTTGAACTCTCAGCTTTCTTTTTTTACTCTCTTTTATATTTTGATCAAATACTATTTATAAAGTACAATTATTACATAAATATTAACAATCTCTAATATAGATTACTTAGGGGGATTTGAAAACCTAAGTTATGTCACTTCCATACTTCGATGCAACACACACACACACACACACAAAGTGAAGCGCTCTACCACACTGCAGTTCTTTCCTTTAGAACAAGCGGCATGATATTTAGAAATACGTACAGTTCATGCCAACAATAGCAAAAATATGAACCTAATAAAAGAAAAGGCTTCATCAGAACCCGTACTTAAGGGAATAGCATTATAGACTATGATTGCAAATACAAATCCAAGGGACATGAGTTGTGACACTAGCCTCATAGGGGTAGTCCATCTTTCTCAAGACATTATATGCTTTCCAAGGTGGCTCCATGATCTGAAGACAAGAAAAAGAAAGAACATGAAGAAGAAGAAAAAGAAGACATTACAATAATATGAATAAAAGGAGGTTCTAAAAGGTACACATATCATCTGGCACATTGCATATGGGCCTAAATTTTCAACCAACCCAATAAAACTTTTTTTCAATGGTTAGAACAATACAATTTACCTAAGTCGTCTCTATCTCAAGGGACAAGGCCTATGGTTTCAAGGGGTAATTATGTGATCCAAAATTATCGAGGATTCCTCATGTGGTTTCATGGTGCAACTCAACCAACACCAAAAACTGATACAAGTCATTGTCACAGTAACATGAAGTTCACCATGACTCGGGCTTCCACCACAGCCATATCAATAAACCCAGAGGCCACGATGACACAACTTAGTACCATCCAGCACATCTTTCTCAGTGAAGCAACCAAGGAATTTAATGTGAGTTGTTCGATTGATGAAAAGAAACTGGTCATATCAAAAAAAGAAAAGAAAATTTCGATTCAAACATGAAATTCATAAACCGTTTGTACTCCGCAAGGTATTATGAGTTCTTAAAACAATGACAACTTAGGGACTTTTGATGTATGTGAAACTATCTTCCCCAATCCTTGAATTTAACTTCTCTAATCCTTGTATATATTATACATTTGAAGAGGAAAAAAGAAGAAGTTAAGAAATCCTTTAATCTTTGCAAATGTTTACATTAAATCAAGTTAATTATCAAAAAAGGGGAATTTATTTTCCCAGATAGGTTTTCCCTTGAGTGCTCTAAGCTGAAGTGAAAAAGAAAGCAAACTGACAAATTTCTCAGGAAAAGTTAGTTTCACCAAAAGATAAAAGTGTCAAATTAGCGCAATATATAATGAATTTACACTTCGAAGTTGCATAAGATAACATCAGTAACCAAAAGATAGAATAATGATATAGGATGGGTGATTCAGCCAACTCAGAGTTACTGGCTTAAGAATGTAATGAAGCAACTCAGTAAGTGAATACTTTCGTTTCTCTCATCAAAGTAGTTCAAGTTTACAAGAGATTCTCAGAAAATACACCCGTTCATGTTTCTAAAAGCTTCCTATATGAAATATTGTTTTTCATAAACATTCTAGTTTCCTATGCATCTAAGTCTACAATTGATACCAGTTACACAGACATTACCTGATCACAATATAGTTATAGAATATACATGATACGTGATACAGGGAAAGCTACAAAGCAATACAGCGTACATCCATCATCATCATCAAAGCTTTATCCAAAGATGGGTCAGCTTACATCCACATAAGCACAAATAAAACTAAGGTAAAAGAAACCCAGGTATTGGTGAATTTGGGAAGACACTCACATCATCTGCAGAAATCCTGACTTGTATTTTGTGTTTACATTCTGGACAACCCATTACGCCCTGCAATATCAGAGAATATTTCAGAAGGTCAACTTTAACAGTGAGATATCATTGAAAGTGTTGTACAGTTTATGCCTAGGTGCGGATAAGAAACTAGGGTGTCTTATTTTCCTTATGCACTAAACAAGATTCATGCATACATGCAGCTGAAGAAAATGAAACATCAAGAAGTTAATCGTCACTACTAAATGTGTCTTGGCTACAAATTTCATAAGAATCACTTCATGCAGGATGTTGAAAACATGGCCCCGTCATTAACCAGAATAAATTTTTAGGTCAAATAGTTTTCAACTCTAGATTAATCAATGTAAAGAATCTTCAATAAGAGAGACTATAGTATCACAGCTTTTCAGAATTAAATTACCATTGAACATATAGCCCATGGAAAGTCAGAAGAAAACAGAAAGAATGTATCAATTTTTTTTTGATAAGTAAGAACGTATCTGTTGAGTGTATATTTTCCTCCACTCTCGGGTGTGTCATACCTAAGTTAAGCCTCATGAAAATCTTATATTCATAGTTCTCCCCTTCCCTATCAGATCAGTCTTTGGGGGTAAACGGTTTTCAACTGGTATAAGAGTGCTAGGTTCGTATAGGTCATGGGTTCAAGTCTCCTCGAAAGAATTTCCCACCCTTATGGGTGAGGGGGAGTGTTGAGTGTTGTGTAATCCGCCTTGCTCCTGGGTGTCATGTGCTCATGTATCGTGCCCCATTTGACCTGTGACCCTCTTATATTCATAGTTGTGCCTTCCCCATCAGATCGGTCTTTTGGAATAGTTGGTTGGTTAACACAGTATTAGAGCGCTAGGTTCGTATAGGTCGCGGGTTTGAATCTTTCCACCTTATGGGTGAGGGGGAGTGTATATTTTCCTCCACTCTTGGGTGTGCCATACCCCAGTTAAGCCCAGTGACCCTCTTATATTCATAGTTCTCCCCTTCTCTATAGATCAGTCTTTTGGGGTAAATGGTCATCAACAAAATATGAGATATTGGAAATATGGATACACAAAATGTTGGAATGAAAATAAAGCCAAAAAAAAAAAAACAGAGAATGGCTATGAGATATAAGTACAACTTACTGAGCCATCGCATGTTGGGCAGTCTTTAGAGGGCAATGGAATATTAAGATCAATAGCAGAAGGAAGGTGCACCAACTCAGCCCGGTTGTCAGCAATGGCATCTGCAACACTCTCAGCTGTTGCCCTCTCGCCGCTGCAATATAATGTTAAAAGCCAAAAAGAATTATTATCTTCATGACCCAGATCTTACAACATTAAACTAGCAGAAGTCACTCTAGCCCACAGTCCAAAGTGCATGAATTATTTCATAAAATCACTAAAGAAAAGCAACCTAAAAATCTTAGAATGGATGGAGGTTACTAACAGTTTGTCACTTTCCATCACTGAATATGAATAATAAAACTTTAGCAGTAGTTATGCACCAATGATGAAAAGTGATTAGACACTTAATAACATAAACTTAATATTTTGCAAATGGCTCAGATTCCATTGACATGAGAAATGACTCAAGAAGAAACACATGATCCTAAGCATGTAAGTGCAAAATCCAATGGCCAGGACTTATCCTCGAGAAACAAGTATCAACAGGATATGCATTATTAGGATAAGTATAAATCCTGACAGTTGAATATTGCACTTTCACGGTTGGGATTGTGTGCTTTTGCTTGAGTTACTTTCTTGATTTAACAGAACCTGGCCCTTTACAAACTACATCTAATCTCCATCACTCGTATTATATCCACATCTCCAATGCAGTTTTGAGGTCTACAACATCATAATCTCATCAAAAGTTGAGAAAGAGTTGTTATAGATATCAAAACGAAACTTTCTAACACATGTAACAACTTCTCATGGATATGTGAGTTAAAGATGTCTGTCTATAGACCTAACCAGACTTGCAAACCTAGAACTCCATTCCCAACATTTGTTCAATGTGATTTCAAAAAGAAAGTTGTTCATAGGACATAGAGATTAAGAGGCCTAGTACCTCAGGAGCCATCAACTATTAATAAAACTCTTTACGCAAATAACTAAAATAGAAACTCATACTTTATACAGACACTAGTTGTTGATTTGAAGACCAACCAATTGGATCCATTCATATTTGCTCAAACCCCACACAAGAAACCCCATTGTAAGGCTGTACGAACAGCATAAAACCAATAAATTGAACTGTTGTTGGGCTGGGTCGAGCTGGACTTAATATGCTTCTTAAGTCTGTAAATCTTCAGGCCTATTAGCCTATTGTCATCAATATCCCTTCTGGAAGCTAGAATAACAGGGAAGCAAATGTAGCCAACCACAGGCACAAATAACAAGAAGGGAAATTCAAATTTCAAAACCTGCATGCATGCTTTCCTTGAATCCTGATAGACCTTCTAATGGTGTGAGCATAGCATCTACTCAGTAGCTCTTCAAAACTCTCATCCCATATAATATGGTTGCAGTGACCTTAACAAGATGCCAAATTAGTTTGGGTTTTGATAACAACTATTTTTTTTCTTTTTTTGATGAGCAAGTTGTACTACGACCTCAAAGTTACTTTGCAATTTGTCAAATTAATTAAGCTATTTGTCTAAGCCCATAATAAGTAAATTTTACTAAAAAGAACAGCAACAAGTACAGATAGGAGAAGAAATGAGGGGAAGCAAAATATAGGTACAAGAGAAACAAAGAAGAGATCCCAACATGGGTAAGCAGCTTCGAAGCTCATGCCACAACATAAGAGGCATCCACAGACATCTCCCTCATCTAAGAAAATCTGCCAATCATTCACCAACTTTAGGCAAAGATCCAACTTGTACACCAAAGGTGTTAGGCAATTAATGCATATAAGAACTTCTTGTCAGGTTTCTTTTCTTCCTCCAATAAATTTTTTATTACCAAATAAAAGAAAATGTATTCAAAGTAGAGTCTTAAGAGTTTATATATAAAAAATTGACTTTAAATTTAATAAGATACATTCAAGTAGGTCCAGAGTCACCAATAAAGGTACCTAATATTCATATGAACCAATAACATAACTCTGTAAGGGCAGCTTGCTCTCCATGTAAAATTGGGCGTCGTAGGCTTTTAAATTGAATTAAAAAGAATTAATTGAATAAGAAAACATATTGTAGTTTATTCATGTTACAATTATGAAAAATAAAAAATTAAAGCAAACCTCACTAGAAATAAAGCTACCTTTTCAGAGAGTAGTTTTTCACTTGATAGTGCACCTTCCCTGCTCCTTTGCACATAGTACATCGCAATGCCTGCCATCCATTGCAAGTTCGACAGTTCCTGAGGTTCATAAAAGCACCTAAATTATTTCCCATGAGACCAGGATTAAGTTGATCATCAATACATAGAAGCCAGATTTTACAGCAGATTGTCAGCTAACACAGACCTTCTAAGGTATTTTTTTTACAAAGAAGAAGTCATCCTAAATCAATAAAATATTTTTCATGAGAAGGAGGTTCATAATGAATTTTTGAATATAATCCACAATGTCATATCATAACTAACACAAAACAAGAGCACCTGTTTTTGACAAGTAAGACAAGAAGCACTCAAGAGTTCTTGATAAAAGTGCTAAATCACCAATGAACCATTCTTCTGGAAAAGCTTGATGAACTCAAGAAAACCTTAAAGTTTATGTCATTGGTAAGGAAAGAAGCAGTTGCATAAATAAAAAGGGAAAAAATAAAAAGAGATAAGCACCTCTGGCATAGAACCTTCTTTCCCAGCTCCAAGGCGATATCATATGTACCAAGGGTAGCAACAGCCTGCAATCGGCCGATAGAGTAAACCATAGTGTATAAGAGAACCATGCCAACATTAACATGGAAACAATGCTTGAAATGGTTTGCAGTTGCAGCAAATGGTTATCCCTTCAGCTACCAAATATAATGAAAAGAATAATCGATAAATGTCAGAACAAACTATTATTCTGTACACACAATGGAAATTAAAATGTTTAGAGATTGTGATGCAGAAGAACTTGGAGGAACTTTGGTCTGGTACCAAAAGGAAAAAAAAAAAAGGAAAAAAATTTGTAAATCATGATGTGCATGGAAGACTACAGGATCATCAAAGTTCAAAAGAGTGGTGTTATAAGTTTCATTTGGGCTCAAACTCTCTGGCTAGTGATTGCATATAGTCCCTCCATGGAAAAGGGGACTGCAAATAGTTACCCAATCAAAAGTATAAAATTTACGAAAACCAATTATCCTCCAAACTTATAAAAATTGCCAACTCGATTTTATGATATATATCTCAATAAATAATAAGATCAATGGAAATCTGTTCTGGAAACAGACGATGAGAAGCAGTTTGCCAACTACTAAATTTAAAAAAATTCCAAGCCAGTCTTCAAACACAATGGAAGAACAAATCTGGTTCCTCTATAGACATGAACAAGCAACCACACAGAAATCAGCCGACTTGACCAAATGATGAAAAATGATCACACTCAACTATTAGATTTACTGGAAAAAATTTCCAATCGTCTTCAAACACAATAAACTCAACCTATTTACCGTACATCAATGGATAGACAAGGAAAAAAATAGACAGAGACCAACTTAACAAACAGCAGAGTCCACCCAAGACACAACAACAAAGTTTATGAAAACTTAAACCCAACCTTCATGTATATAATCCCACTCACGGTTCAGCATGCCTAATATTAACCAATAAACTTAGGAAGGAATACAAATATCAATATGAGCCAAACAACTACCTGACAGAGACCCACTTGACTAAAATGCAAGTACCCAAATCACAACAATAAATTAACCCAAAAAATAAACCTTCGAGCCAATCGTCCTACCTATAATCCCACCTACATTTCAACATGCTTAGCATTAAGTGATAAAAATGGGAAGGCATACAAATGCCAATATCAGCCAAACCATTCCTTGACGGTAACCCACTTTACTAAATTGTAAGAACTCAATGCAACAACATTTACAAAAAATAAATAATAAAAAACTCCAAGACAATCTTCCTGCATATCATCTCACATTTGCAACTACAATTCGACATAATTAACACTCACCCATAAACATATTAACGCATACAAATACCAACATGAACGAAACAACTACTTGACATTGACCCACTTAACTAAACTGCAAGCACCCAAAGCAACCAAATTTATATTATTTAGAAAAAAACAAACTCCAGGCCATTGACAGTAGACCATTTAACTAATCTGCAAGTACCCAAAGCAACAAAATTTATATATATAAAAAAATCCTAGCTAATTTTCGTGCATATAATCTCATATTCTCACCTACAATTCGACATGATTAACATTAACCCATAAACATACGAAGGCATACAATTACAAATACCAATATCACTCAAACACAACTACTAATTTTCCAACATTTCCAATCCAAATTTCATTTACAGTTGAGAATTCTTGTGTTTAATGTATTAGGGCAAAGAACTTACAAAGATGGCGGAGAAGGAAAGATGGGAGATGAACTGTGGAATTCCAAAGCCACGAGGAGCAGAGCCTACGATGTCGTAAGCGAGAGTAAAAGGAGAGAGAACGAACTTGATTGGGAACTCAATGATGTCGTTAATATGGTGCCCATAACGAGACATGAAGACCTTATAGTGCACATCGTAGAACTGCTTTGCAGACTTCATGATTCGATCAGGGCCTCGAGACATTGCGAGAGATTATTGGAATTGGAGCGAAACAGAGAGAAATGGAGGAGTGGATAAGCAAGCTTTGGTCTGTTCTGTTTTAATATAGTAAGAACTAAGAACGTATTTTGGTGCCTTCTCGTACGGTAGATCCATACGGTTACGAATACATACGTATTCTTAATAGTGCATCGGGTTTAGAACCGTTTTACCCGATAATCATTAAGGTGTCCATGGGTCGATCCGATTCGGTTCCTCAAGGAACCAGAACCATTAATTTTTCTCGATTACAACCTAACCGGATCTCTAAAAAAAAAAATCTATTTGGAATTTTCGTTTTTTATAATATAATAATGTGAAATCAATATTTTATTTTGTACATTTGAGACTTCTATTAACACACCAAACTTTTACTTATAGACAACCATTTAATTTCAAAAGGATTTGTGTGTTGTTAGTAAAAGTTGGTCTCCCAATTAAATCTCTTTACAAAAAACTATAATAAAAAACAAAAAAGAGATACTATTGCCACATCAACTTTTACCAATGACACCAATTGTATCCGGTTGGTGTGGTGTTAGCAAAATTTGGTGTGGCAATAATAACTCTCTAAAAAAAATATTAAAAAAAAAAGGAATTATCCTGCATGGATATGGAAGCGACCACTCTGCCTCTGTATCAAACAGAGACACAGAAACTGAAATAAAATGGCAGCAACAGCTCTCAATGGTCTATCAATGGCGACACAATCTCAAACATACCTAGAAACCAAACCAGTAAAGGAAACAAAGGCTTTAGTGTCCGAACTATGTCGCCATTTCTACACTCTCGGATGGGTTTCTGGAACTGGAGGCAGTGTCTCCATTAAAGTCCACGATGATTCCATCCCTAAACCTCAACAACTCATCGTCATGTCTCCTTCTGGTACTTCTCTCTCTCTCTCTCTCTCTCTCTCTCAATCACACATTGTTTGATTGCAATAATTTCAATTTAATTATCTCTCCGTTTCAATTTCTCGTCTTTCGATTAGGTGTTCAGAAAGAGAGAATGGTTCTAGAAGACATGTATCTGATTTCTTCGAATGGTCTTATTCTCTCCACTCCTTCCCCTAAACCTTATCCCCATAAACCTCCCAAATGTACCGACTGCGCTCCGATATTCATGAAGGTTTGTGTACACAATTTACCCATTTTAATTTATTTTTTGATTGTTAATAAGTCTTTCTGAAAAAAATCACTCCTTTTTTGTTCTTCGAGTGTGAATTTAATCATATTTTAGAGTTTTATTACTGTATTATGTTCATATGTTGTATTGATATTTTGTTTTTGATTGTTTGTAAGTAGTTCCGGAAAATCACTCCGGAAAATCACTTTTAAAAAAATAAAAAATTCTAGTGTGATTGTTTGAATTTAATCCTAATTTAGGGCTTGGTTACTGCATTCTGTTGTGTTGAATGTCAAATCATTGTGGCATTTCCAATTAATAACAAGGCACAGAAGTTCCCATACAATTAAATTTAGGGCCATATGTGGGTTCTTTCTGGGAAGATTTTTTATAATTTAATTAAGGTGGTCGATAAAGGTTTGATTCACAAACAATCTGCATTATACATCATTCAATTAAACATATTAAGCATTTGGATGCTATATACATTTGTTATGTTGATGAGTGTGGAGGAAATAGGAATAGAGGGACCATATTATAATTTGCAATGTGGTTTGTGGAAGAAGCCTAGCCTCAATGCGTAAGCATCTGACGCCTTGTAAAACATTTGATGAATCTGTTTTTCTTGAGTACGATAGTTAATTAATTGGTTATATTGCTCATTATTCTTTGAATCTGTAAAAGGCAGCATTTTATGGACTCTTAAACAAAATTTTGTTAACTATTGTAGGTGCATGTGAAATTTTATTCAGTTTCAACTTTTGACTGGAAATCACCCATAACAGGATCCTTTTCTCTTTTCTTTTCTAATTGTTCTTTACAATTTTTTTGCTTATGAATTGGTGGATTCATATGGAAGTAGTTCTTTCGCCAGAGAAAAACGTTGAGTTTGAATTTCATTCTAACGATAATTATTTTCGGAAAGTGTGATGTACTGATTCTTTTTTCATCAAATGATTTTTGGTTTGACTGTCAACTAACCCAAACTTAGTGTTTTTTTTTTTTCCCCTTTTTTTAGACTTATCAGATGCGAAATGCTGGGGCTATTATTCACAGTCATGGAATGGAATCTTGTCTTGTAACAATGATCCGTCCCTTCTCAAAGGAGTTTCAAGTAAAATTCTCAACTTTTACAATTATTTTTTAGAGTGAAATTTTTTGCTTTTGTATTCCTTGTGTACTCCAATTGTCATAGTTCTATCGTTATATTTGCATAACATGCAAGTTTTCTCAATTTGCATATGTACATGCATACCTAGAATTTGTTTAGCATTTAATCTCATATGCGGTAACTAAAGCTCAAGGGGCTTGGTGGGAAGACCACAAGCTCTTTTATGAAGGAAATAAAAAAATGTTTGGGGTGGGGGACAAGGTTAGATTTTAGGAGAATTTTTGGTGCGGAACTTCATCTCTGTTTATTCAATTCCCATCCTTATACGCTTGTTCTTTGAAAAAAAATAACTCAGTAAGACAGTGTCTGATTCGGGACGGGAATACGGATTCTTGAGGTCTGGGATTTAGGAGAAATTTCAATGATTGGGAATTGACGAAGGTTACATCTCTTCTAGATCTCCTTAATTCGATCCAATTCAGAGAGAACGAGTAGGACAGAAGGGAATGGTTCAAGACTAAGGATAAGAAATTCTCTGTGAAGTCTTTCTATTATTGCTTACTTCAGTTGTGTGAGGTTTCTTTCTCTCAATCTATCATTTGGTCCGCTCTTGTTTCTTCTAAGGTGTCTTTCTTTTTATGGCTTGTCTCTTTTGGTATAATCCTCACCTTGGATAATTTGATCTATCGGGGTGGATCACCCCAAATTTTTGCTATCTTTGTTCGAGGGACGGGGAGTCTGTCAACCACATTCCTATTAATTGTTCTTTCTCTTGTGCTATTTGGATATTCTTCTTATCTCGTTTCCAAGTGGATTGGGTTCTTCCTTTATCTTTTTTAGCGCTTTTAGAAGGTTGGAATTTCAATATCTCTCTTCTAGAAAGAGGCATCTTTGGGCTATCCTTCCTTTTGCCATTGCTTGGGGTCTCTGGAGAAAGCGCAACAACAGGGTGTTCCATAGCAAGGAGAGCTCGTCTCACACAGTGATTTTAAAGATTTTGGGTTTCTTTTCTTTTGGTCAAAGATGAGTAAAGACTTTGAGGAAGAGTGCTTCCAAGATTTTTGTATTTAATTGGGAAATCGTTTGTGACTCGTAACACCTTGCCAGGCATGTTTTTTTTTCCTTTCTTTCTTTGTTGTTTTTTCTTGTCTTGTTGTTTGGGGGCTATCTCAGCCTCCTCTTCTCCTTTTCTTCATTAATAAAATTTATATTTATCAAAAAATAAAATAAAATAAAAAAATGCTAGAATTGGCGTAGGTTTGGCAATAGAGAAAATGTTGATAGATAGTGCTCCAAGTTTTAATGAAGTAAGTGACAGGACTTTGTCAATGAAACTAATCTTAGGACATGGGATAGGAGATGGTTAATTATGTCAGCTCATATGCACCCCAAGGAAGACTTAATGAAAATATTAAGGTAATTTTTGGGAAAATATTGATTTACTTATTACAAGCGATTCTAGACAGAGAACAGATATTTATCAGATGAGGCTTAAATGGATAGGTAGGAAATGCAGAAAAGGATATGGGGTGAGGGGGAGGTGCATGGTGGACAATGTGGTTTGGAGAAAGAAATAATGTGGGTTACAATCCTTTGAATTTACTAGGACATGATCTTATATTAGTAAATGCACAGTTTAAAGAAAGAATCAAACATCCTATGTCTTTTAAGAGATAAGCATCTTAAAGGGTGTTTGGAAGAAGGGGGACAGATGTTTGATTTAACTTGCAGGCAGAGCCAACAAGATAGGCATATGGAGCCATGCTATCTATTGTTTTTGCTAGGGAAGCAACTAGTGGTCAATGTGAAGATGGGTTCAATGAATTTTGAAACTAGGTTGTGGGATCAACACTCCACACGTCTTACCAACTTAGCTAAGTTGGCACCTTCATGAAGCATCTACCTGTGATGATTCTATTTTTTTTTTTTTTTGTTGCTAGGAAAGCAAGGGGGTTAGTGGTAAGTGGAGGTATGGGTGGGCTCAACAGGATTTGAACCTAGGTCATTGGATCAACACTCCTCCTTTACTAACTTAGCTTAGTTGGCACCTATACATATGATGATACTATATGTGTGCAATAGTATGCAAAAGCTATCCTTTCTAGTTTTTGTATATTTGTAATTGGCATGCCTGATTTTGGGTTGAACGTCTAGTTTTTGGGAGTGGCAATGGTCAAAATGGTACAGACTACAAAATTATTAAGTAAAAGATAATCTTGATCATAGTATTAAACTTTGACATATTTTTCACTAAATATTTCCAATTTCCACAAGACCTGTCATGAAATTCAACTGATATCTTTATTAAAAAAAAAGGTGGAAATCTCTTCATTTTACGGAATATTTTGGTGAGTAATTAATTCTGACTAAATAATCAAAATTTAGATATAAAAATGTAAGCTTTCGGTGGACATATTTCTATCAGTAGTCAGCATTTACTGAAATATTCTTTTTGGAAAAAAATTCTGAAGATATTGATGAAGTTTATAAATTTTACAAAAATTAGCGATTGCTCATAGTAATAATAATAATAATAATAATAATAATATCCTTTTTTATGATGGTGTCTGTAGCTTGTCAAATAAACTGATCCAGATGCAATAATTCACTGATTTTTTTTCACAAGCCAACATATAGGTAATATCAATATGACACTATTTAGGTTTACAAAAGGCATGCAAATGTTATCCAATATTCTCATCTTGTTTTGCTTTGAAGTCCTCCTATTCCTTGAATTATTTTAGTTGGACTTTTTTCATCGCCTAATGAAAAAAGCTTATGTATTCATTCATGCGTGTTTGCTATTTTTGGTTGGATATTCTTCCTTTTTTTTTGTGTGTGTGTGTGTGTGTGTGTAAGCTTTCTCATTATAATTTTGCAGGTCACTCATATGGAAATGATAAAAGGAATTCAAGGGCACGGCTACCATGATGAGCTTGTTGTCCCAATAATAGAGAACACTGCTCATGAGGGCGAGCTCACTGAATCCCTTACCGAAGCGGTATTTTTTAAATGTTTAATTTTGTATGGTGTGCCTATTGAATTTTTGATGTCGAATGTTGAATGAAGTGAACTCCAATAACAGGGGACTAGTGCTTGCATGAGTGCATATTGAGAATAATCTGTTTCTCCATATGTAGTTTCTACATCCTTGGATGAAGGTTTATTCCTGCAGTTTTATTGTTCCATGAATCATTCTTCATAAATGTCTTGTGTCCTTTTTCTTGTATTCTTTAATTTATTTAATTTAATTCTGTGTGGGTGCTCTATATGCTCCCAAACTTGGAGCTGTTGCTTGTAAACTTGTTCTCATGCTCCATTGTGCACACGTAAGTTCACAATTTGAAGTTCCATTTTGGAACAATTCTTCCGAGTCGATGGTGCAACAAGCAGTAATAGGTGGTGTTTGCCATTACAAATCGGTGCCATCTTGCTCAAATGATTTTATTTAAATATTTTATAAGGTGAAGAAGTTTTTAAGGGAAACAAAATGTGTCTTATATTTCTTTCTATTCCTTCAATTAGTGTTTTTATTTTTTATGGTATTAATTGTTTGACATTCACCCAGGACAGAGAAAACAATATGGTTTCATTTTGGTTTGCAGTTGTTTTCTTTCTAGTAGCAAGATCTATTTTTAGCTGCCCACTTATGTTCTGTGGAGTACTGCTCCAGTAGACATATTGAGGATTTTATTTGCCCTTATGGTTTACAGATTGAAACCTACCCAAAAACAACAGCAGTACTTGTTCGTAACCATGGGATATACATATGGGGAGACTCATGGATCAGTGCTAAGACTCAGGTTTGTCTTCTCGCATGGAAATTTTGGGTGACATTAACTTTTTGTTTTTGGATAAGTGATGACATTAATTAATTGAAGGCTCCATATTTGTTTATCTGAAGTACTGAGCTTCAAATATTAGGATTGAAATTAAATCTTTACTGAGTTTTTTAGTGAAATTAATGTATTTAATGTTTTGAATTTTAATTTTTTTTTTCTATGTTGGATTTTTTTTTTAAACTAGCACTGAAGCTGAGCTCTCTGCCTATTTTCCCTTGTACCGTCTGATTAGTTGGTGTTGTCACATTGCATGACTAACACTAGAATGATTTGAGTTTAATTTACGCTTAACTAGCAATTATTAATACATAATATGAAATGATAACAAGGATGAAGAACTATTCTGCTGCCACGAGTTTCTGAGCATCCCACGTGCATGCACAAGGAGTACACATGGCGAGTTAACAACAATAGCATGCACATTATATGCTCTATTCATTTGCATATAACCATATAAGAATCCTGAGAGTCTAAATCAGTTAGATAACACTATGTTCAAACTTCCAATCCCCTTTTCTTTTTTAGAAACACAATATTCAGTAATGATTTCAGTTTAATAATGTAATATTGTTAGTTTGGCTGGACCTGGTCCCAGTGAAGAAAAGAAAATCATTGCATAAGAATCATATAGTGACTCTATTATATGCAAGTAGTAATTAGTGAACACTTAACATTACCAAACCAATGACATAATAAAACCTTGCGTTCTGGTTTACCTGGAGATAATGCTGATAGTTTACAGGTGTGTAATGCTCTTATTCAATAAAGGAGAGGTAAACAGGTCAAGTCATCTGTTTCCAATTTGTTCTAATTGAAGTTATTATATCAGGCTGAATGTTATCACTATCTCTTTGATGCCGCAATTAAACTTCATCAGTTGGACTTGGACTGGTCTACTCCTGGTCATGGTCCTGTTCATAATGCCAAAGGAGTCTGGGGTAGTTACAGGAATATGAAAAGAGTTGTGAAGGCCGGAGTTCTTAATGGAAATCATGTACCTGAGCAATCCCGAGTGAGTCTTCCTTTCGAAATAAATCCCTAGATTTTTTTTTTCTTTATCCTCTTAATACTAAGCTTTTGGGATGAGTACATCTATTATTGGACTGATCAATTGTTAAACTAATACGAGTTAAAGCTGATTTTAATACAAATTAAAGCCGCATGTTCCCTTACTTTCTTGCCGATTTTTTTGCAGCGTTGTATTCTTCTTGACATTGAAGGGACGACGACACCGATATCATTTGTTACTGATGTTCTTTTCCCATATGCCCACGATAATGTGAGGAACTATTTACTTGCAACCTATGATACTGAAGAAACTAAAGATGATATTAAGTTGTTGCGTGCTCAAGTAAGTTTCTTTTGTCTTCATGTATTGATATTTGCATTATTCTGCGACAATATTTGTATTGCACCATTTTTTTTTATAAGTAAACTTTCATCTATAAAAGGCAGCCAAGATGACCAATGAGGTACAAACAAGACACACCCAACATTAATCCATTAAAATACAACAAACCAAATCCCATCTACCCAAGAAGTCTTTGAAGAATGCTCTCTTGAACTCTTTAAAATTTTACACCAAAAATATAAAAGCCCCCAAATTTAAATGATGATTTCCTGGAGTGACTGCTCATTGTCCTGAAAGACCCATTGATTTCTCTCTTTCCATATCCCTCAACAAATGGTAAAGGAGGTTAAGATCCAAAGGATCCCCTTTGATGCTGATAATGTGCAATTCAACAGAAACCAACCTTCTAACAAGGCCCACTAAAACATAGGAAAACACCCAACAATGCCAAACATGGACAAGAAGTGAGATCATACCTTCGTTGCTAACTTAACAATGTATAAGAATGTGATCTGTCAACTCCCCATTGTCCTTGCAAAGGGAAGAAAAATTTAGAGCAATGATACCCCTTCGAATGATCTGATCCATTGTGAGAATTTGCCCATGGCTACCGATCAAATAAAGAAGGAACCTTTGGACCCCAAACTGCTTCGGTAGGAAACGACGGGTATGATGCCTACATAAGTGCATGGTAAAAGGATCTCACCAAGAACAATCTGTCCCGACTTCCTTCACACACCTACAATTTTCCACTTCTAGGTTTATGTGCACTGAGGCGAACTCCTAATCAAGCTGTATATAAGAGAGAAATATTCAAATCTCCCTAGATAGTTTTATAAAAGCACATGTAGTCTACTGGGGGAAATGACTATTTTATCTTTATGTGAACTTTAATTTTATTGTTTTACTTCTTCACTCGGTTTTAGGCAATCTAACATTTTTAGTTTAGGGTTGCAACACCACCCTGATAAAGAAAAGTTAGTTCCTCTGGTACTATGAAAGTTCAGGAAATGCCCCCTTGACCAAATCCACTCATCATTTGAGATATGATTTGCAACATGTGCAGCAGTGTCAAAGGAAACAAAAAATGACAACTAGAATTTATAATATTAGTGTGTCGCAAATCACCTTCTAAGATGAGTCAATGATAGCTGGATCTGGTCAGGACTGTAGGCATTTTACTATAGTTTGTATCAGGTGTATTCATAATTACATTTGATTGGAATGATTTTTCTAAAAATACCTTTACTTTGTTGATATTAGTGCCTTGTTAACAAACTGGTGGTGTTGTTTATGCATATTTCAGTATACTTTAAACCATACAAGAGTGTCCTTGGCTTGATCCTAAGTTACTTTTACTGGTTTGAATGTCAAATTGTATAATGAAATAGTGGAGATTGCAAAGTTACAGTTCATGTCAGGCTGCTGCTTCAGTTAAATAGTCAAGAGTCTCTTCCTTGAAGATAATGGATGCAAAATAGATTTAATGTTTTGTGCAGGTTGAGGATGACTTGAAACAAGGTGTTTTGGGGGCCATGCTCATTCCCCCTGATGATGCTGGCAAAGAAAAGGTCATTGGAGCTTTGGTAGCTAACGTGGAATCGATGATCAGGGCTGACAGAAAAATTACTGCCCTAAAACAACTTCAGGTAAGCAAACTAGACCTCAGGAAAAATATTACTTGCTTTCTAAAGGTCTGACAAATAAAAAAAACATAATGTTTATTTATTCAGGGTCATATATGGCGAACTGGATTTCAAAGTAATGAATTAGAGGCAGTGGTTTTTGAAGATGTACCAGAAGCTCTTGAGAAGTGGCAGGCTTCGGGGATCAAGGTTATTATTGTACTTCTGTTAGGTTCTTACTTTGGGCATTTATGTTATTATGGATATCACAGCTTCCACTCTGAGGCTCCATTTATGCTACCATGGTTTTTTTAATTTCATATGTAGGTTTCATCTCGCTTGTGTAAATGGAACCATATCCCGTATCATTTCCTGTGTTGATAGAACTGTATTTTGTATCATCTCCTGTATTGATCTTGCAACCTCTTGTCATTGTCATTTATCTAACCTTAGAAATAATAATTTGCACTTCTAAATATATAAGGTGCAATCCATCATTGATGTGCTTCTATTTTGATAATTGTTCAATTTGAGAAGAAACACAAACTATAGTTGAACACTCCCATGTGTTTATCTTTATGATTTTATGGGTTGCGGATGATATCAATACCATTTAGCTACAGAGTTGCTAATTCACAGATGAGTACTTGTAGCTATGTTTACTTACCAATGTGCGTTGCTTTTTTTTATTTTTTATTTTTATAACAATGGTAGTGTTTAGTTAGTACTTAAATTTGTCTAAATATTTAATTTGATCGACCTAATTCTGAACTCCTGACATCAAATGTTATATTGTTATCACGTTGTTTCCTTCGATCCAAGCCTAATTAAGTTGCTTCCTTTGTGTGGATGACCATAAATAGGATCCCAAGTGTACAATTTGATAGGCCGATAAAGATTTTGTGCTAAGATATGCTGTCTTTGTGAAATTTCAGAGAATCAATAAATCACTTTTTGATTCAATGTAATTTCAGTGGTGAAGGTGTGGAATGAGATATTGGAGATGCCTGGCGTATGATAGGTTTTTCCTAGAGCTCTTACCATGTTGGTATATGGAAGTTTTGGATGGGTCAAAATTTGTGGAGGATGATTTTTATCGGGGTGGATGGGGTGTTTCAGGTATAGAAAGAAGTGGTCTTTAAAGACGAGTATTTCTCCAAAGTCATGGTTGTCAGAAAGATCTAAGCTTCTATCATGTATTGGGCAATCCCCCCTCGTTCATTTTAGTAACTTCTTGTCATTGGCTTTGGACCTCATCTCGATTTTCTTTTGGGATGGGTAAACTGGACTTGAACCCACGATGCCTCATCTCAAGTTGACACACGCATTTTTTCACTTGTGTTTTGCTAACGAATTGGCACTGTTATTATTTTTATTTCTTGTTTCTTTTGAGCTCTATTAAATATTTCTCTTCCTCTTATTTCAATCTGTCATTACTCATAAAGGAAGAGTACTAACTAGCTATTTACCTTCTGTAATGATTTCCTTCACTTGTACTTTTATGCAGTTATTGTTTGTGTTTGACGTCATAGTCATCTTGTTCAAAATATTCTTTTCAAAGTCCCAATTCCAGGGTACTCACTACAATTGTCTCTTTATTGAAGGTATACATATATTCTAGTGGTAGCAGGGAGGCTCAACGACTCATCTTTGGAAATTCAAATTATGGTGACTTAAGAAAATATTTATGCGGATTTTTCGATACCACAATTGGGTAAGTTACCTTAATAGCTTCCTTCTGCTTTAAGGTATTTTTCTTCCACTTTACTCTTGAATTAGTGAATTTTTCTCAATATGTTTTATTTTAATGTAAAGAAACAAAAGAGAAACACGCAGTTACTTCGAAATATCAGAATCAGTGGGAGTAGATAAGCCATCGGAGATCTTATTTTTGACAGATGTCTATCAAGAAGCTGTGGCTGCAAAGGCAGCAGGTAAATGCAATTGTTGCTTCTAAATATGTGTAATTGTTTATTCTTTCGTAGTAGTTTAAGTAGCCAAGTTTTGCATTTGATATAAATTCGTTATCTTTTCAAGAAGTTCACTTGTATATAAATTTCTAGTTCATCCCATCATCCTCTCACACCATTGAAAAGAATAATTCTCAAATACCTCCCCACTTGTATATCATTTCCTTACCTTATAGAATAAAGTGTCTCATCCAAGATGAACCATGATAGTGTGATACTTTTAACCTTGCTTTCAATATCCTTTGTGAAAGGGGACTGTATTTTGAACCATGATTATAAGAAAATGGATCTTGGTAACATGATCTACTTGTGTGTCCCACCACTAGGAGTAAGGACAGAGAGTATAATTATGCTGGAGATGCCTTTGACCTTTCCAAGGTAGATTTTCGATGCACTTGTTTAAAAGTTTAAGCACCTTAACCAAGTGAAGCGAGGGCCTCAACTACGTCTCTCTACATGCGGTGTGCGTTTCATGGAATGTGCACCTTCGGGGCCATGCTTTGCCCCAAGGATTGTGTCCAACACTTTTAAAAACACCAGGATCAGCTGTTGAAGATTTTTTATTTGGGTCTTAGAACGGCTCATGGTGAAATTCCATATATTAGTAGATCTCTTCTTGTCGAGGACATGGGGTATTATTAAACTGTCATGCATCTCTCTTCCAACCACCTTTTCGTCTATGTTGGAGTGGAATCAGGCCATTAAAAGAATCATCCTCATCATCCAAGCCTTAACTCAAAACAAGAGTTAAATCCTATTCAGCTGAGAATGGAACACAGAATCTTTGGTGAAGTAGACCTGTCCCTTATCCATTGTGCCAGTCATTGTTACTGGGGATTATGGAAACATTTTTAGTGGCCGCTTCCTAGATCTGTATTTTACATATTCATACATTTGAAAAACAGTTTTCGAATATAATTTCTTTTCACAAAAAAGCTTTTTAAGATGAAAAAGGCATCCTCAACACGTCATAATTATTTTGTTTTTTTTGTCCTGTTCTAACACATCTTTAATTAAGGGTACCGTTAGAGGGTTTTATATTTTTCTTGGATTAACTTAGTGTTTCGAGTTCATGTTTATAGAAAATTTCATACTGTTACTTATCACTTACTAATGTTTGTAAATTAATTAATGTTTCAGGTCTGGAAGTGATCATTTCCGTTCGACCGGGAAATGGACCTCTCCCAGAGAATCATGGGTTTAAAACAGTTGAATCATTTTTAGAAATCTGAAATCCAATATTGTTTCCTGTAATTTGTTTTTTTTTTCTCAAGAGGCATAATTATGATTAATAAATGTAAATTAGAGTTACTATGAATGAATGCGACCCAATGTAGATGTCTGTGTCATCTTGAAGAATCTGTAATGTAAATGGAAGGACCTGTTCATAGCCAACATGTTATTGCAAATGGAGGATCTATTGCAGAAATTTACTCCATTATGAAGAAATGCAGTCAAAAACTAGTTTCGAGTTTATCACTTAAGCCTGTTTGGATTCATCATGATTTCAGGACCCTTGAAGCTGCCAACCAAGGTTTAAGAGTTCAGATCAGAAATGACATTGATTGGCCCCGATCGCAAGGTCCAAAAATATGGACCCCACAGTTGTAAAAATAAATTTACTCATCATCAATGGTTCCCATCTTCTACACCCAAAATTATCATGCTTCGACGATGATTCTGACCACCAATCAATTAATTATCATCAAAGCATAGTTGCTTTGATTAGATTTCACTCTTGATAAATATCTATTAAAGAGGAAATCTAGCTTACAACACTTCTCAAACGCCTTCTAAGAGTACTTTTTAGCTTTAATTCTCTCAAATTAAAACTTTGATGCTGACCCAAACAAGCCCTTAAGATCTTAAGGAGTAGTAATTTGGAACCACTACAAATCATTCAAAGTTTTCCATTAATTGGTGGTTGCCCACAAAAAGCAAAACAAAAGAGGCCTCTCTTAGTTTTCTTGTTTTACTATTTTCAACTCTTTTATTCTTTCCTTTCTTTCAAGTTTCAATCATCACTATGACAAACGCCCACTTCACATCTTTATTTTTTTCTTGTCTCCATTCATTGGACTTGGTCCTTTTTTAGTCATAAAAGACTCATTTTTAACTCAATAGAAAAACAAAAAAAACCAACCTTGCTTGGTAGTTCTTCTTATCTTAAGTAAGACTTTTGTTTCAAGAACACACTTTTTCTTCTTTATCTTTCCTTGAAAAAGAGAAAAACTGCCGAGGGTGTCTTTCTTTCTTCCACGCTTTTTCCAACTTTAACTAGGAATCTCATGATTTGTAGGGAAAATATTTTCCAGATAAAATTAATTTCTTTAAACAAAATATAGTTCATGAATTTCTAAAGGAAAATTTCAGCATTTGATTGCACCTAAGAATTGATCTACAACCATTTTCTCAGAAAAATAATTTGCCCATATGCTTGGTGCACCTTACTTTGGATGTCAATCATAGAATTACATTATTCCTTAATAATGATTAACAGATATAAACTCAATCTCAATAAAAGAAGACTTGGCTTCAAATATAATTAAAGAGAGAAAAAGATTACTTAGCCAACCTTAAATCTTTTTATAAGTAAATGTTCATTAATTTAGAGAAAGATAAGTCGAGGAGATCAGCCCACTAGAGAATAGGAACCCCAACATTAAAACGATGATCACCTTGGATGTACTCAACCTTCAAAAACGAGATAATTTTCTCTTCTTCCAAATCACCTCGTTGTCTCATAAAAACACCGAATAATTTAATGAGGATGAAATCTACCCATGGTTTTAAAACTTGTTCTAACATTTCATTCATGAATAAGACAATTTTCTGATATATTTGAGTCGTCTTATTCAACAATGAGATAAATGAACTATGATTTTAAATCTTGTATGATACATTTGACTAGTCTATCTGTCTTCTTGGTGGACGATACCAAGACATATCATCTCGGTCTCAGATGAGATTTAGAACCATGAACATGTTTGGTGAGAAGATGGAAAAATGGTAAACCATCCAAAACAAAGTTGGTCAAAAAGATAACCAAGAGCTCTCATTTGATCAATTAATCAGCTTAAGTTAAGTCTTTTGGGGGGGACCATAGAGTGGTAGGTTCCATGCAATATCTCTTCCTGCATGAGGAGCACATGCAATGCTTTTATATGGTTCAAACCCATGGGATGGTCTATCTTTCTCAAACTATCTATCACAGTTATAGGCTGTGTTCAATACGATGTGACACACCATAAGATAGGTTGTACACACCACTCTTACATCTGATCACTATGTGTACTTCTGCACCCAGGCAGAGAGCGTACTTGAATAAATCTTGAAATTTGAGAAATTATGTGGTTATGATAATCACTGATCAAGTTGAAGTTTTGGCACTAAAGTGCTCTTACATGGGACCCATTCAATAGGTACCCTAGATAAAGGTCAAGATTCATTGCCCATTGTCTAAAATGCCCTTGTAAAAGCCAAACACAAGTGCTTTGCCAGTGATACAATACAACTCACCCTCACACCCTGTCCATGCACCTCCAACAGTACTCTTTCTCTCTCTCTCTCTCTGTCTCTGAATTGGATCAGTAAAATTAAGAAGTAGAGAGAGACAGAGAGAGGGGGAGAAGGAAAGACAGTCCTCTCACCCAACAATAGGATCAAACTAGAAATTTTCTTTCTTTAACAAGATAAGAAAACCAATTTGAGAACAAAACTCCAATTCTCCAAATGAACAATTAACAGTACAAACAACCAAAAGAGAGAGAGTGTGAGTGAATGAAAACCCATTTGGAAACAAAACTCAATTCTCCAAAGAAACAATTAATAGCACAAACAACCAAGAGAGAGAGAGAGAGAGAGAGAGAGAGAGAGGGAGGAGGAAATTGAGTGAAAGAAAGATTGAGGGAAAGAGTTGTGGAAAGACAACAAAAAAAGAAGAGAAAACTCAAGGATCCAAATTGAGATCTTACATCCCATGCTTGATGGATCTCCATAATAATAAACAAGAGAGAGATCAAATTGTACAATTCAAGCAGAAAGATCTCATCTTTATCTGCAAATAATCCAGTCTCCACTAATCTTCAACCTCTCATAAGTACCAATATTAAAAACTTACACAAAATAGCATATTTTTAAATCAAGAAGAAGAACCTGAAACTCTTGGAGATGTAACTGGAAACAGAGGTAAAAGCCTTGGTTCTGAGTCTCTTGGAGTCGAAATCGGTGATGGGTGCAAATAAAATCCCTTCTCTGCAATTGCTCTCTCTTCCTCTGCAGATGAATTACTACGAGCCGAATCATTATTACAATTTGGTGGAGACCTATTAAATGGGTCTGGAATCAAAGGTGTAACAGGGCTAAGAACAAGAGAAGGAAAATCAAGAATACTTGGAGACAAAATCTCTGGTTTTCTAGGAGAAAACCCAGAATTCTGAACTAAACTTGGGATAAAAGGATTGATCTTTAGGTTCTTAAGGTTGTTTCTCCTCTCATAAAGCTTGTATCCCTGTTTTTTGGGTCCATTTTTGATTGGTGGGATTTGGCTCTTTGAAGATGGAGACTCAACAGGTGATTTTGATGCTTGTTTGGCTGTTTCTGATGATCCAGTGAGCATCTGAACGACTTGTTTGAAAGAAGAAGAATCTGCTTGGATGAAGGTTGTTGGGTAGGTGTTAGTTTCAGATCTAGAGATAGGTTTTGGTGTCAAGAGAGGTTGGACTCCATTACTGTTGCTGCTACTACTGCTACTACTGTTGTTGCTTCCATTGCTTTTTGGGGATATTTGGAGAGATGGGTTCTCTCTTTCTTGAGCTCTAGGTGAGTTTTCCATTGTTGGGTCTTTCTGAGTTTCTTCAGCTCTGTTTTGGTCTATAGAGAGAGAGAGAGAAAGATGGGTTTGTGTTGAAATTAAAAAACAAAAACAAATACAAAGGGAGAGAGAGGAGTGAAGAACAAGGTTGAGATTGATGAGACTGCTCTGATTCCTTTTGGTCTTAAAAGTTAAACTCTCTCTCTCTCTCTCTCCTCTCTTTCTTTCTTTATTTCTTTCTTTCTTTATTTCTTCTCACTTTGGTTCTTGTTTTGGAGTGGTTGGTTTTGATTGGTTGTTAAGAAAATGCCCAAATATTTCATCCAAAATACAATAACACCACCGAATGGTTTGAATTTTTTAGAGTTGCTATGGACACCCCCAACTTTTATTTATTATATTTTTATTAAAATAAAGAAAATAAATGAATGATTGAGAATAAGTAAAGGTTTGGGTGTCAATAGAAATTCACCAATTTTTAATTTTTTTGTCTAGATTTTTATTATTTGAATTTTGTATGAGCTATTACATAATTATAAATAACTAGTGAAATTGCTTGAACAAGTATTATAATATTTTACTATGTTGGGATTATAGTTTGAGCCAAACCTGTGTGTGTGAAGAATCTGTTTTAATCTATAATTGGGTGTGATAAATAATTTAAAGATGTTTCAATGTACAACTTATGACCAAATTCCGACTTCGATACACTGCTCATTTTAATTCTCAAAACATCTTTATCCTATGAATTTGTTATCTTTTATAATCAATGAATTCGTTAATAAATTACCAACGAGATTTGATGATATGGCAAAATCATTAGTATTTATTAGCGAATTCGTTGCTTATAAAAGTGACAAATTTACTTTAAAAAACATGTTTTGGGAATTAAAATGAACAATGTATTAGAATTGAAATTTTGTCATATTCAGCACACACGACATTAAGGGTATGTTTGATTGCATGGAAAGTGACTTTCCATGGAATTTAAAATCCATGAAAAAATAGTGGTGAAAAATAGGTAGGGTTGGAAAATCAAATTCTATTGTTTGATTATACTTGGATAAAATCATGGAAAAATTAAAATGGGGGAAAAAAAATAAGGAAAGGAGGAGGAGGAGAAAAAAAATGAGAGGAAGGTAAGAGGAAGAAGAGGGAGGGGGAAGGATGTGGTGGTGGTAATGGCGGTGATGATGGTGGCGGTGGAGGTAAGTGAGGAAGAAAATGATGAGAAAGATGAAGGGAAAGCGTGGTAGTGGTGGTGATGGTAGAGGAGATGAGAGAGAGAGAGAGAGAGAGTGGTCGGAGATGATAATGACGGTGACGGCAACGACGATGAGGTTATTGTGATGGTGGTGGTGATAGGAAGAAGAAGATATGAGTGAAATAATTGAGGATGGAAAATTTGGGTGGATTTCACTTTTCCACCCATATGGGTGGGAAAGTGAAATCCATGTTTTGGTGGACTTTTTAGTTGAGGTGGAAAATGAATTTCCATTTCCATGTGCAATCAAACACTTGAAAATGTCATTTTTCATGGAAATTGATTTTCCACCCTATTTTCCATGTGTAATCAAACATACCCTAAGATTCATCTAATAATTTAAGAAATTGAGGTGTAATAAAAAAAAGTTGGGGTGCCAATAATAATTCTTCTTCTTTCTTTTTCTCACTAATGGGGGAAGAAGTCTTTCTTCAAAGCATTGACAATGACTCTTGTGGGGATGGGCCCACATGAATGCTTGGTTGATCAGAACAATACATCACATTAAATCATAGATTACATAAATAAATTAGATGTTGGCCAGATCCAATCTTCTCAAACTTTGAAAACACTTAGATTTTTTCCCTTAATATGCCAAAACAGTGATATAGTATAAGTCAAAAAGTAAAAGATTGTAGAACCTTAAGTACTATGTATGATTGAATGATCTAGTGATCCGGTACCATACTATGGTTGGGTGTACCACCACAATTTGTATCACTTAATGAGATCATTTTCTTTTCGATTGGATGGTGTAGATCATCGTGTCTTCAATCATTTTTAGAAGTAATCAAAATTAGCAAGTCTGAGTTTCTATCCCAATTCTCACATAAAACCTCTAAATTAGAATAGTTCGATAGGTCAATCGGATTGATCAAGAGGGGATACTCTGTAGTACTCTTTCCTGTAGTTTTTTTGTAGTGAATTGTAAATATAATAGAATTAAAGGTTTTAAAAGAAAAACCAACACCTTAAACATCTATAGATTAGATTTGAAAAAAAAAAAAAAGATTTTTGAGCCTGATTTGCCGTTTTGAAAATGAACGGTCCCTGAACTCCAATTTTTTAACGAATGGATTTTTGCGTCTTTAAGACGTGGTACTCCCACAACAATTGAAATAAACTTCAGGAAACCTCAAAGTAAAAATACTATAGAGGATTCGCTCAAAGATTGACATTGTTTTGATCGATCAGAAGATATATCATATTATCATACCATTTTTTATTTTTTTATGACTGCAAGCAGGTTAGTAATTAGTAATTAGTGGGTGAAGGTGGGTTTTGACACTTAAAAGCTCGACAAATTACCAAGATGTAGGCTCTATCAAGTTAGGTCAATTTTTGATTGAAAGATCTCCAAACTAAGTCCCGGCAAGTGGTGGAGATGCAAATTCTTTTAATTGGCAAAAGTATCCTAAAATTTCTCAAGTAATATTAATTGATTCCTACATTACGGAGAGTGGCTGCAACATCTTTTAAGTTGTGGTTGATGACATTATGGGTAAAGGAGGAAAGGAGAAATAGAATCAAATTCTCATTTATAATGGAAAGAAAAAAGAGTGGAATCAAGGGACCACATGTTCATACTATAAGAGGGAGACCCTTCATCTACAAACTCTCACAAATCAGTCATTATGGTGTGGCTTTCCTAACAAACTCCATACATGATAATGGAATGACTCAACAAGAACCAAAATTTAATTAAAACTCAAGCAAACTCACCTAACTAATCTAATTCATTTACTATGTATTAAGTATACTTAGTTGTCTGTATAATTTGATTGAAATTATCACATAAATTTCATTCAATTATGGAAAAAGAGAAACAAAAAAAAAAAAAATTGAAAGATTCAAAGTCGATTTAATCGACTAGAGCGAATTAACTCCACCAGTTATTATACCACAACACAAATTATGACTTCGACTCATTTTCTCATTTAAGATAATATAAGGGACAGACTAGTTGCACACTATACATTACTAATTGCACTCCATCACTTAAAATTCCCCCTTTGCACTCCATTTAGATGATTATACTCAAAAAATAATAATAAAATGTTGTATTTTATTATTATTATTATTTTTTTCCTTCACCATGCCTACAAACATTATTTTTTGTTCAATTATTTTTACAAATACTTGAATATTTCGAAACCATACTTACTAAGTTGTACGTTTCAAAATATTATTGCAATAAATTCTTTGATTACAAAGAGAAAGCGAGCTAAATTAATCACGAGAAAAATTGAGCATGAGCAAAGTAGAGAATACAAAGTTGCAGGAAGACAAATAAGTCTTAAACCCTTAAAAATTATGAATTGAAGTGCATTTAGTAGGTTAACAAATGATGTTTTTTAACGTTTGAGCATGAGCAAAGTAGAGAATACAAAGTTGCAGGAAGACAAATAAGTCTTAAACCCTTAAAAATTATGAATTGAAGTGCATTTAGTAGGTAAAAAAATGATGTTTTTTAACGTTTGTGTGCAATCTATAATGAATGGTGTGCAACTAGTCGGTCCCTAATTTAATTGACCCTACTAACATGAGAAGTATGATTTTTATTTGCATTAGGTAGAAATTTGAATGGAAGGTCTTGCTTGTAAGGTGGGTTTGAATTTGGCCATCTAAGATAGTTCTTGACCTTTGGTCACCATGGCATCGAAGAAAGATGTAAGAGAAATATAAGAAGAGTAAGAGGCATAACAACTTAGTCATGACCTTCCACGCGTGAGAGTGCCATTTCTTCTTTGTCTCCAAATCTCTGTCCTTTCAGACAATCATGCCTGGGATTGTAGACGATACGACTTAGGAGGAGGGGGGGATTGAATTTAGATCGGACGGTGATCAAGATAGCGACGTAATACTTCTCACATTGATGTCCAACAAATTAAAATTATTTATAAACATTCTCCTTTGTGTCATTTTTCTTGCGATAGCTTATGCTTTCTCAACAGTTCTAAGTGACCTTCAATTAATTAATTGCATTGATACCAAGCTATGGCTAAGTTGGCTTGACTTCAACGACATTTTTTTTTTAAACGATAAAAGTTGTGGCAATTTTGTAATTTTATTAAAGATTAATGGCATTTTAGAGAGAATATTTCCTTGGATTTGTAAACCTTGAAGGGTCCGCCACAGTTGAAATCTCACGGACGAGACGGTCAATGATGTTAGGCAGAGGTTACATCATGAAACCGGCCACTAAACTCCAACATCACTTTCCATATTTTTCAAACCCAACAAAAGTAAAGGAAAACCCTTGAAATATGGGGAGTGAAAAATAACAAATTTCACAAACAAAGAGAGGGCAATTTAGTAATTTTTGAGTATTTGATAATGTACTTTATTGACGTTTTAAGAGTTTGTTGGACAATAGTGTATTAGCCGTATGATGATGATAAGTCATAAAGTCAAACTTATGATAATCGATTTTATGATTACTCATTTTCGAATGGCCCACTAAGCGGACCTTTGATTCTTCTTTGTCTTTTGTTTTTTTTTTTTTTCTTTTAACTTCCATTGAAAAAGATAGGAAGCTATGTGACGTATAAATTAATCATCGTCATCAAAACCTTATATTAAAAAATAAATTGGTATCAGTTGATTGAATTTTGTTCGTGTCATCAATTATGTCTGAAAATTTTTAGAACCTTCAAATTAGACTATAATCAGACCTTCATTGAACATAATTACATAATATCTGGATTTTTTTTAATAATTTTTTTCATTCATCCATCTCAACATACTTTTCTACATTGTCAAAGTTAATGGAATAAATAAATAAAATTATTTTAAAAACAAATCCTTATTATAAATGTTGCAGGTGTCAACTAGCTTAATTGATAAAGTCTTTGGAGTGATGATATTAGAGATCTGATTTCTAATCCAGTCAGTATCGAAATCAAAATATCGAATACGTAATTATGAGTGTCAAACCGTGTTAGAGTAGTTGATTAAGATATTTGTTTTAGAAAGGGCCCACTAAGAAAAAAAAAATTCTAAGAGTCATTATGATCATCAAGGAAGATGTGATGATAATGTAGGGATGAAACCCACAAGATAACAATGAAGAGAGTGATGGGTTGGTGTGTGTTTTGGTTGGATGTGAGAGCATTTTGAATGAAAGAGGAACAAAGACCTTGACTTTCTGTCCTTTTTGATTATTTATTGATGGGAAAACACCTCAACCAAGGAAAGAAAGAAAGAAAGAAAGAAAGAAAGAGAGTTTCTTTTGGATCTAAACCAATCAATGTCATGTGGAGATCTTTTAATACTCTTCCCATGGAAGTTGAGTCACACCACTAGTTTCTATGTCAGATTTCTTTCTTACCTTCTTGGTTGTTATTTAGTTCCCTAGTCCTGTGAAGCATATGGGACACAATCTTGTATTTTGGGTTAATCTGATTGGAGTAAAATATCTGTAGAAAAATTATTATTTTTATATAAAAAAGAGATTTGTAGGTGTATGATTGCACATTTTGGGGGAAAATATTTTTTCTTGAAAAGATATTTTCTTTCCTTAATTCTTTTACCCAATCCCATGAAAATGATTTTTCTGTCCGAAAAATTCCTAATGTCAAGTCTCTCCATTATATCCATCCTCGAAATTGAAAATGAGTTATCCTTATCTACTTTATCTATACGAGTAAAAAGATGAATATTAACAATCAAATTTTCATACCTATAATCGTTGGATCCATTATTTTCTCACTTTTTTCGAGTTGCTTCTTTAGGTCTTTTGCCTCTTGTCCAACTTTGGGTACATGTCATGCATCCTTTTCAATTGTTGTGCCATCAATTCTCACTTACCTCGGCTTGTCTATTCATCTTATCCTTCTGGCCGTGGTGACATGTTCATTTCTTCGAGTTAATTAGGTCATTTATCTCTCGTCTAGCTCGAAATCTCATCATTTGCTCTAGATTGTAACCTTTCTGCCAATTTGTTAAGCTTGGTCATCAACTTTCGATTGAAATTAATATACTTCTAAATTAGGTTCCTTTATACCTCTAAATAGAACGGATCTTTTGTAGTTCTTGTTCTATGGTACATAAAACGTAAAATTAAAAATAAATAAATAACAATTTAGTCCTCTTGTACTCATGGTTTGGATCAGATTTGAAAATATATATATAATTTTTTATATGAGATTAAGTGTTTAAGAATGGAGGTCACTGAACTCTTAAATTTAAACGATCAGATGTGACTCTCTTGATGATGTGGCATACCCTCAACCGTTGAAACATTTCCTTTTATACAACTTTTCTAAAGTTAGTTTTTCTCTTAAGCACATTCCTCATAGCTTGATTTGATACTATCTATAAGGGATCTAGTTTGTACAACACTTTAGTACAAATAGACTTGTGTTATAAAATTATTTAGATGACTAAACTTTCTAAACTTGTGTGATCCCAAGGGGGATGTATGCAAATGAGGACCACTCCTCATGTAAACTTGTTTAGGATTTTCTAAGACACTCTGCATTTATTTATATTTCCTCAAAAATCTTTGATAATTATAACCATTCTAGAACACATATAATATAAAAACATTCCATTGAGGTACAAAATTATATACAATTCTTATGATACATTAAAGAATTCTAAAAATCTTATAAATTCTTTCAAATTTTAATTTCTAAAATATTTTATTTTTCTCTCAAGAATTATTCGTTACTTTCTAAACTCTCTAATTTCCATATAAATTGGTGAAGAAAAAAAAAATCACAAATAATTTCTAAACTTGCAAACAAATTTATAAATAAAATTTACGATATACATCAAGCCAGTTGTACATTTGTTTATATTCTTAATTTAATTTATTTGGGTGGAGTGGACAAAGTCCTTTATTCAAAAGGTCATACAAGCTAGGGAGGGACCACTTCCATGTTATGTAGGGTTCATGAACAGCTCAAAGAGACTTCATACACATTAGCTGTCTGTATATTTATTTTATGTTACATTGTGTTTCTTTAGATCCAATTCTCATTCATATATGGAAAAGGGTTGCTTCAATTTTTTGAATGCCCCCACTTCATGAGTATTATTTTTATTCTTATTTTTATTTTATTTATTTATTTATTTATTATTATTATTATTATTATTATTATTATTATTATTATTTTTTGGGGGTGGGGGGGAGGGGGGCTTGTTTGGGGAAAAAATCTTTGAGAAAATCGTTTTCCGACGTGTGGGTCGGCTTGGTATGCTGTAAATGATTTGCAAATGCAAATAACTTTCTAAGACCAGTTTTATTGATGCTTGGTTACACAATGGAAATAATTTGCTTGGATCGCCTAAATTTTTTAAGAATTTTTTTGCAAATAATTTGAGGCACAAAAAGTACCTCAAATCATTTTCAAGATCACAATGAAATTTTTTATTGCAAAGAACAATCAATCACTAAAATAGATTTTCAAGATATTTCTCAATGGGTATCAAGCAATAGTAAATTATTCATCACAAACCATTTGCCTTGCAATGCAAATGATTTGTTGGAATCTAATTTAAAATATTTTTGCATTGCAAATTATTTGCATGAACCTTTTAAGTCTTTCATAAATTTCAATAAATAATTTGCAATCGAAAAAGTGTTGCAAATCATTCGCATTACAGATCATTTCAGTGCAAATCTTTTGCATGGTACCAAGCAGGGCTGCTAATGCAAATGATTTGTAGTGTACCAAGCAGGGCCTTAATTGAAAATAAAAAATCGGACCATCGCAAAAAATTGACTTGAATGCAACAACAATCAATATAAAAATGTTGGCCTTGGATTTTATTGCCCCTAGAAAAATCATTTTTGAGGAGTGTAAGAAAATGATTTTACTCCTATCATCGATAAATTATATTTTTTTCCTATAAAATCAATTTTTTCGACAATAAACAAATCGAATGTTGACAAAAATCACATTTTTTGAAAAAAATTGATTTTTTTCCCCGTGAATTTTCTAATTAGCAAACAATCCCTTTTGATTGTAACAAGGAGAAAGGTAGAATAATACTAAAAAACTAGATTATAAAAGTGTAAAAGACGGTGGAAGCAAGGAAGAGACATTGATGTTTGCTTGATCATGAAACATGATTTTCAAACGGAGTACTTTGTCTTGTCCTCACTGAGACACTTGTCCATCAAACTCATTTCATCTTGTACAAGTCAAATCGTTCAATTTTTGTGTGTATATATATATATAAATAAGGGAATGCTAATGTCCAATACTTTGTCATGGGGACGTTAGCATTGTCCAACACGTTTTTTTCTTTCAATAATATCCCTCATCATTTTGTCTTTTAGTGGAAAAGACAAGGTTATGTTAGTCTTTTACACAATAAATATTTGTTTATATAATAAATGCTATGAGTTTGAAATCAATCTCAACATAATAAATGCATTTATTAATGATATAATAAATGTACTTATTGTAAAAAATACTAACATACTCATATTTTTTCACTAAAAGACAAAATAATAAGGGGTATAATTGAAAAAAAAAAAAAAGTGTTGGACAATACTAATGTCCCCATGAGGTCTTAGACGTTAGCATTCCCCATATATATATATATATATTAGGTTTACCCCTCTTCATTGTAAGTCAATTTTATTTTTTCTTAATGATTCAATTGCTAAATTTGGATATCTTCCAAATTTCACCGCTAAATCATCAAAAAAACGCAACGTAGACTTACAGTTGAAGGGGGTAAGCCTAATCTTATATTTTGCAAGGGGGTAACCCTAATATCACCAATTTTACAAGGAGTGTTTCTAAAATACCCTACATACATGATTCTGATTGTATAAACAAAAAATCCATTGGTTGAGATTTATCCTCGAGATTTGTTAATTAGATGTATATAAATCTCAATTGTTGAATTTCATGTTTACACGGTTGAAATCATGTGTTTTCTTTTGAGTTGTTCTTCATGAATCACCGAACCCAACCCTTAAATAATAATAATCTTTTATTTTAAGGTGGATTAATAGATGCTCAATGTAAAAATCTCATTTCATATTGATAACAACATTTAAATCATTAGATAGCGAGTACTTAAATTAAAAAATAAAAACAACACAATACCAGTGTGACTCGGTCAAATTTCAGATTAGTCAACATGGATCTTGATCAAGTTGATGTGATACAAGATTCACATTGTCTCGTCCAATTACCTCCCAGACCAGGATGACTCGCCCGAGTCGTCTCAGCCTTCGACAAGTTTTAAAATCATTCATAAAATTGTTAATCTAGAAAGAAACAAAGAGCTGAAGCCATAAGCTTTCTTTCTTTTCTCAGAATAAATAGCACTCTTTTGGGTTCCACCCATGAATGTGTGGGATCCACCCAAAAATCAATACCATGCTCCCCAAAAAAATCGATATGATTGGTGATTTCAATGGTTCGATTCGAGAATTTTTCATCATGAAATGAGAACCTACCCACGAGTCTATTCGTAATTGACGCAACATGAAAGAATAAAAGAATAAGAAAATCTGGAATCCACCATAAAAGAACTCTCAAAGAGAAATTTTATTAAATTGAAGATGATAAAGCAACAAAGTCTTATCCCTCCAACCCCCAACCCCCGCCCCACACGCACGTATATGTCCTTTTTCCATAATACAAAAAAATTCTTGAAAAATTAGCTGTTCATTGAAAATGTTTCCTCTTTGTTCACACCCTTGTATAGAAAGGTACAATAACAAAGTCTTGTCCCAAAGACTTGGTGTCGACATAGGTTCAACAAAGGTATGTAAGGAGAAAGTGAAAAGATTTGTTGTGCCATGTTTGATTTGATCTAGAATGGAAAATAATAGACTATAAGTCGGTCGACAAAAATAGTAAAGCACTGTCTCACAAGTCACAATTTTATGTCTCCCACCTTGGATTTATTATTGTACCAAATTCAACGTTTCATTCACGTAATTAGGATTTTTTTTTTTTTTAAAATCAAGATGCCAGTCTTCTTAGAGCTCCCGACTAATCCTTGGGCATGTGCAATCCTCTCCCTCCCCACCCACACGTATTGGGTAACTTTTGGGATAAATCCCTGAGGGTGGCCCCTAAGGCATAGGGATAGACATTTAGTGGGGGCACTTGCCCCCACAAGCCCCCCCCCCCCCCCCATGTGGACAAAATCCTAGCTCCACCCTTGCTAAGGGGGGATTGAAACTCAAGACCTTTGCTTCCTGAAGTGTGGAATGTTGTGGTTTGTGGAGCTTGATAGTATTAGTCAACAAGGAGGTATTGTAAATCAAGCCAAGCCTTCATGTTGGTTGAGCTTGACGGTGAGCTCGTTGGGGATTTGAAGGAGGTCAATGGAGCCCCCGAAAAAAAAATTCCCAAGGTATTTTCGTAATTTTACTAATATTATGTAAAATCTTAGTTAAATTTCTTAGGGTATTTATTTTTCTCGTTTTTGATGAAAGGGTGTAATCTGTAATTGCAAGTTTTTCTTCATAGTAGAATCGATATGATTCGTGGATGTACCTCAATTTAGAGGGAATTGCGTGAAATTCTATGTTTCTTTGTGTGATTGCATCTTGTGTTTGATTTTTCGATTCGTTTTCTTATTTCGATTGCACCAATTTTCTTAACAATGACCTGATCATCTCTCCATTCCTTCGGGGTCAATTTTCTATGATTTATTGAAGGAAAAAATTCGATTATCATATACGAGTCATACATTTCCCCCTGATTGGGTTGGGAGCGTCGTTGCTAATTAGATCATCTCTCACTTCTCCTATTTGCTTCCTTGGGTTTTTCATCCTTTATAATCTCAGGTTGCATTTTGTGCATCTTTTTGTTGTGCCATTGAGTCGTTCTTGGTCCTTGAAGCCTCGGTGGTAAAATCACTTCTTTGAGTCACGTTTTTGGGACTACTGTTTAAGGGCCCACTTAGGTAATCCCATTATATCTGATTCTGAAAGTCCATTCTATTTATAGAGCGCAAATCAAACTGGATTAAGCCCATATGTATCACATGATCAGTGGGCCTGATGCCAATTTACTCATTTCCTATGTTTGTTCAAGAAGAATGGAAAAAAGGGGAAATTATAAATAATAAAAAATTTATTTAAAAAAATTATTTAAAAAAAAAGTAATCATTTTTTTAAAAGTTGTCAAAAGGAACTAAAATTGACCCTTTAAGGGCTGATTTTAAAAAAAAAAAATTCATAATTTGGACCGTAATTTTTAAATAATTAAAAAAAGTCAATAATTGCAACTGCCAATTTATTTTTTATTTTTTATTTTTACAAATCAATAATTGCGGCCTCCAACAATTAATTAAAAAAATAAAAAATAAATTTAAATTATTTTTTTAAATTTCGACCGTTATTTAGCCATTGTTTTTTTATCGTTATTTAGCCTTTGGAATATATATATATACACCTCATACTCTTATTCTTTCATGATTCTCATTATTTTGATTTTCTCATAATTCTCACTATGAGAGAATGAAAATAGTGAGAATTATAAGAGAATCAAAATGGTGAGAATTGTGAAAGAATCCTTGGGCATACCTTGTGACATCCAAAAGCATGATCGGATACTTCAAGTTTATAGAGGACAAAATTCTATGAACTTTCAAAAAAAATAAATTCAAAACCGTTGTTTTTTCTTTTTAAATTTAAGGATTTTGTATCCATCCATTTTCATAACATGAAGCCCTAAAAAATTACTTTAAAATAATAATAATAATAATGATATGAGTTTTTCCAAGAAATCAAGAGGGCTGTTGTGTCAGATTGATAATGTGGTAATCCATTTTAGCAAAACGACCTTTAGTAAGGCTTAAAATCTTACTAAGTTAGTAAGGAAAGGGTTTTTCTTAGACAAAAACTCACTGTACAACTAGTCTTCCACTTAGTTGGATTTAAAATGTAATGGTCATTGGACCCTCATGGATTTTGGAAATCCAATACCACAACCTTCAAGATTTCATGGAAAATCTTTGATCTTAAATGAAATTAATAAAAAAAATTTAGCTTATATAATCTGTTCAAAATGGATGATTTTTGAACTCCCAAATTTAATTTAAAATTAAATTCAGCTGAAAAAATTAACTATGAAAGAATGAAAATAGTGAGAATTACGAGAGAATCAAAATAGTAAGAATTGTGAAAGAATAAGAGTTTGAGATATGTATATATATACACATAGTCCAACGGCTAAATAACGATCGAAAAACAACGGCTAAATAACGGTAAAAAAAAAAAATAATTTAAATTTATTATTTATTATTTTAATTAATTGTTGACGGCTGCAATTTAAAAAAAAAAATTTGACAACCGCAATTGTTGACTTTAAAAAATATATATATTTAAAAATTACGGTAAAAAAATAATTCAACCTTTTAAGGACCGAAATTTTCAATTTTTTAGTTTAAAAAAAAAATCGGACCTTTAAAAGGTCGATTTTGGTTCCTTTTGACAAATTCCAAAAATTGTCATTTTTTTAAATAAGTTTTTTTTTTAATTTATAATTTTTCATAGGAAAAAAAGAATTATCATATATCATCTCTCATGTAACAATTTGGATGGGCTCTTCATTTTTTTTTATCAACAATATGTTATTGAATACCAATTGCTTACATAATGCGACAGTGATCTCCAACGAGCATGATTAAAAACTTATGATCATCCATCAACTAATTTATTTTATTTATTTTTATTTTTTTGCATGTCGATCAGGTGACGAGTTAACCAAACATTCATAAGTCCAAACATTGTTGATCCAAACTGATCCAATTTGTCGATTTGGATCTTTTTCAAGTCCAATAGGACTGTCAATGAATTGGATCATGAATGAAATCCGATTGATAGGAAAATGATTTTTTGAAGAAAAAGGATTTTGCAGGTCTCTAATTGCGCATTTTGTGGGAAAATATTCTTCTTAAGAAGATGTTTGTTTTTCTTTGTCTTGGTCGGAAAATATTCTTCCACTTGACCATGAGGAAAATTATTTTCTCGTTAGAACTAGAAAATACTACAGACTTCCTAATACACTGTGTTCGACACTGAGGTCATGTGGACCTGTGCAAAGAAACATAGAAGATTTTCCTTGAGATATGAGTGAATGGCATCAATGGTTCTTTGGACGAATCCACATCAGCCTAGTGTCATAGGAAGTCAGTTTAACATATTTCTTTAGAGTTGTGATAATTTGACTTAGGCAAGTGGTATACTTAATCGACTTACTTGACGTGACAGGTTCGGAACTGTAGATGTCCTCTTCTCGAGATACAAAACTATACCTTTATGAGGAACCATAGTTCTATATCCCGAGGAGAGCACACCTATGATTCCCGAGCCTGCCATGTCAGCTAAGTCGATTGAGTTGCCACGTGGCTAAGTCATATAATCAATACTCTTTTCTTTATTATTTACTAGAAGGTGGCATGTGCAAACACACATGTTCACTAAGGTATGTAAGGAGAAAGTGAAAGTTTCCTGTTGTGCCATGTTTGATTTGATCTATTATACCAATATAATAGACTAAGTCTGGTCAACTAAGAAAGTACAGGATTGTCTCACAAGTCACTATTTTATGTCTCCCACCTTGGATTTATCATGGTACCAAAGTTCAAAGTTTAATTTATTTTTCTTTAGGTGTTGTCTAATTTTCTATGATTTGTTCAAGGAAAATTTTCAAGGTCGTATAATGAGACCTTAGACACTTTTTCCCACTTTACCGTCTCATCGTGCTCCATCGTTTTTCTCTTCTCCGAGTTACTTCCTTGGGCTTCCATCCTTTATTCAACCTAGTGTGCATTTGTTACGGTTTGTGGAGTCTAATAGTCCTGGTCAATAACGAGATACTGTTAATCGAACCATGCATCCTATTGATCAAGTGGAATCAATATTATGTAAAATTCTAGTTGGACTTTCTTATAACTGTGAATTTTATCTTTATAGTGAAATTGGTATGATCCGTGGACATACCTCAATCTTGAGGGAATCATGTAAAGATCTCTATGTTTTGTATGTGATTGCATCTTGTTTTACTTTTCTTTTATTTATTGTTCTTAGACCAATTTCTCTATAGCGTTTTGTGCATCTTTTTTGTGTGTGTGTGTGTGTGTTATCTTGTCTTTTCATTCTTGCTACTTGCTTAATTCGACTTACCCGTTCACTTGGTTCTTGTAGCGTTGGTGATCAATTGAGTCACTTTCTTGGGTTATCTACCCATTATTCAACTCAAATGTGTAGGACTGTTGAAGTTGGAGACTGATTATTAACTCAGTTGGGCTTTAAAAAGGCAAGCTAAAATTAAAGGGGCTTTTCGATTGGCCCATGCTAGGGTTGGGTGATAACACCCCCGAGGTGAAAATTCCTTGGGTACATAATTTTCTGCTAGAGTTTTGTGTGTGAAAACATAAAAGAGATCTATGTAGAATAATTGCTCATTGTTTTTCTTTAGAACTTAGTGAATTAGTGTGCATCCCTGGATGTACTTCAATCTTGAGGGAACCACGTAGATTGTTTGAAAGAATCGAAATAGCAAAGACAACAAATCACACAAAAACACAAGGATTTACGTGATTCAATAGTGTGCCTACTACGTCCACAGAACAAAACAAGAACAATCATTATTTTCACATAAGTTTTACAACCCTAGAAATCTCTATTTATATAACTTAGAGTTATCAAAACATGTAAAACTCCTAAAACAGAAATCCCAAAAAATAGAAAAATCCTCAAAAAAATACTACACAGGACCCTCGGTAGGGGCGCTGCCCCCTGCACCCCTGCAACTTTGTGTAGCATTACAAAATACAAGACATTTACATGGAGTTGTGCCTTGTGGATGTAATTGCATCTCTCTTTTTTTCCTTTTAATTTTGTTCCTCTAGACCAGGTTCCTTCGAACCTTGACATTAATAATACTCCCATGGAGTTGGCCTTCCTCTAAATCAAAATAATCTGACCTTTCTCTTAATACTATTTCCCCAAAGATGGGGTTCTTCTTAATTAGAATCCTTCGAACATGCTCTAACACCAACGGTTAAGGACCTAGTCTCTTCTCACGTGGAACACTCAACTTAATCGCTTGATATAGACTATTGAAGGTCCTATATATTGATCTTATTTTGTACGAATGTTCATCGATTTTTAATGAATTTGATTTGAATTTTTATGGTTAATGCATTAAAGGAAAAGGGTTTCCTTTGGAAAGCTGGTTTTTTAAGAATTTACCACAATCATGTCACGGCTATTGATTTTTCTTTGTTCTAAGGTTCAAATGTAAACATCTTTGTTCTAAGGTTCTAAGCTCAAATCTCAAGGCCAAATTAGATAATCCCATTCAATCATATTGTTAAAGCCCTTTTTTCATAGAGATCAAAATCTAATTGGATCAAGCCCATGTACTAAGCCCACAATCACATGATTAGTTGGGCCAGTGCCCAATTTGGTCGTTTACCTATGTTTGTTTAAGAAGAATAAATATATATATAAAAGAAAAAATATCATTGGCTTATAAATAAGTCTCATAATACCTCAAAGCCTGCATTGAGTTCTTTTTTTAGCCCAAAAGAGATCCTATATCGCCCAAGTCTAATTACCTGAGACCAACTTGATCAATCTTTCACTTTAATCTCTGAATCTTTTATGATTAGAGTTAACATTGAGTCTTTTTATTGGTTTTTATCACATTTGATCATTTTTGGATTAAAATCCGATAGATTTTGGTAAATTAACCATGGCCTAATTGAGGCCCCTTAATCTCTCACTACGTGAAAACTGAAAATTTTGACAAGAAAATTCATGAGCCAAAGCCCACAAGTTTTAGAAACTAATTTCGACTGCCCCCATGGCCGTTGAAAATTTTGATGTTCCCCAATTCGACGTCTTAGAGATATCAAAATTCTCCCATCCTCCATTAATTTGACAGTTTTGATCTGTCGAAAAAGAAATTTGACAGTGAAAAATTCGACACCTTGATCCGTCGAATTTTATGAATTCGACAACCTTGAGTCATCGAATATAGGCTTTTTTCACGTTGTGTTTCTTATGTAATAATTAAAATTAGCTTTTCATTTCCATCAATGATGCATTATCGAAAACCAAATTCTTCTATAAATAGACAGTGGCCTCTAATGAGCATGATTAAACATTTTTGGCTATCCGTCAACAATTTAATCACTAATATCAAGGGTTGTCGATATTACATGTAACCAATTGTACGTTCTTTATTTTAAGTAATATGCAATCGCAACGCAGAAGGGTGTTAAATATTGTATTATGTTGCATTGTATCAAGGTGTACAATAATATATCAATTCCATTTGATAATATTCGGATTAGATGATTTGGTTCACAATAGTTGTACGAATATAGTTATGCAACTACCTATCTATCTATCACAATTCACAGGAGAAATCATTAGGTTCATAAAAGTTTTGTCTTATGTGGCTTAAAAGTTTCGGATTGGACTGATTTTTTTGTGAGGATGATCTCCTCACCATAAAGATCATGGTCACAAAAACTCAGCAAAATTCGAAACTTTTGTGAGCCTTTTGTGAACTTAAGATTGTGAGTCGAATGCCAATTTTAGACAAAGTTGAAGAATCATGTCTATGGTGAGGAAATCATCCTCACAAAATAATCAACCCATTCTAAAATTTCTAACCCTATTTTTATAAGTTGAAGAATCATGGACTATTAATTTGTAATTACTTTTCATGGTGTTAGAAGTTTCGAAATGGGGCTGATTTTTTGTGAGGGTGATCTACTCACCATAGAGATCATCTTCACAAAAACTCAATCCATTCCGAAACTTTTTAGTCATATAACATTCCGAAACCTTTTAGCCATATAAGAAAAAACTTTGTCTAGAATGTTGTCCACAATTTTGTTTACAGAATGCTGCCCTCTCTCTCTCTCTATATATATATATATATAAGGAGCGCTTCGGCAGCTCTAAAGTTTGCCAAGTTTGGTGCCAAACATTTTTTGTAAATCACTTTTGATGGGGTTAGAAGTTTTGGAATAAACTGATTTTTTGTGAGGATGATCTCTACGGTGAAGAATCGTGGACCATCCAATTTTTGTAAATTACTTTTGATGTGGTTAGAAGTTTTGGAATAGGCTGATTTTTGGTGAGGATGATCTCCTCATCATAGAGATCATCCTCACAAAAAATCATCTCATTCCAAAGCTTCTAACTCATATTTTAAAAAATGTTTGGCACCAAACTTGGCAAACTTTAGGGCTGCTGAACCGTTCCCACACATAATATATATAATAAGGTAGATTGGAAGATATTTAGTCATAAAATCATATTTTATTTATATAAATATTTAAATCCTAAAAAAATAATTATTTTAGTCAAAATATACAAAATCACAATCAACTCGATTGAGATTTTCAAAATATCGTCCAAGACATCTCGTTTGTCTCATGAGATGGTGTGAAGTTTGAGACACTGTGTAAATTTGTCTTGTTGCTAAACGATACCGAGATGAATTAGGCGAGTCATCTTGGTCTTAGACGAGATTTAAAACCATGAACTTAACTCGAACCCTAAGCTATATACTAATATATAAATATTTTTTATTAATTATAAATTTTTTTTAAAATTATTTCCTTGTACATATGTTTGTAGTAACTAAAGGAAAAAAAAATATTTTCTTTTTTTGGAAAATGCTGGAATGACCCAGGGTATTTACTGTGATTCTCACAATTTTGACGTGGGATGTGTACATAACCATAGATGTGTTTCCTCATGATATGAGTAAAAATCATCTATGGTTATGTACGCATTTCCATGTCAGAATTGTGAGAATCACAGTAAATCCTGTGCCACCCCAGCACGATTCTTTTTTATTTTTTTTATTTTTTTATTTTAAACTTTTCTTTTTATTTGAATTTAGAATAATGTTGAAGTGACCTTATGTGGAAGTATGCAGGAACCATAGATGCTTTTAATTGATATACGAGTGAAGAAGCATCTATGGCTCCTGCACACTTCCCCGTCAGGGATGTGCAATATGAGGTACAATCTTGAGGTCACTCTAGCACGACTCTTGAATTTATTGCTATATATGTTTATATATAGTATGTATTGATTTCTTTATGATGAAGAGTCATTTTTTACATAAGTTTAGGTGAAAGAAAAAATAATAAATAACTGAAAATTTTCAAGACTCACAACTTACAATTACGTAGAAAGTGTTCTAATACTCACACTCTTCCACTTTATTATCTTTCCTTTTTTCTTTCTAAGACTCTTTCAATAATGGATTTAGAGGATGTATACAATTTATTTACTAGTAATTTTGTTTTTGATGTTATGTTTCTTTTTAAGATAAGAAAAGAAATTTAATTGCTAATTAAAATGAAATTAGAGTTGTTTAAAGAGCCCAATCCACCCAACCTGTCCAACCCAATTAAAATTACCTAACTCGGGTTAACCCCAGCTCAACTCAATTTTAGAACCTCAAGCTCAAGTTGTGCTTGATTTAATAAGCTAAGGCACAACAATTGGGTTAAGGGTTCTACCATTTAGGTTGAGTCTGGGTTTACCCTCCAACCCGCTCATGTTGCAGCCCTATATATAAAGGTAATTAAGAATAAAGTACTTCAATTAGATTCTAATAAATGATCAAAGATTGATTAAAAAGTTCGCTCTTCCTCTCAAAGAGCAAACTTTGACCATCATCATTGTTCAATCTTCATTCCAAAAGTTTGGCGTTGGTTGAAATAATTATGTTCCTCTAATTGTCATGTTATTACAAACATATTTATATCCATTTACAATACATTAATCCACGTTCTTTTAGGTCTGCTTTCGCTCTCTGCTAGAAAAAGAGCAAACTTTAATTTGTACCTTAAAATGCCACATGGCCCTCTTTCTGCCCATTGGCATCACACTTAGGATACAACTATAGGACAGCTACAAGAGCACCTAAGTCGCAACTACCATTATTAATTGGAAATAAATAAGGATTAGAGACTATCAAGTAAGTCAATGAGATAGATATATAACTAATGTTTTCTTGGGTCCCAAGCACACTTCAAGTGCTCCTAAGTCACAATTATAGTCATTAATTTGGAGTGAGGATTAGGGACTATCAATTAAATAAATGAGATAGATAAATAATGTTTTCTGGGTCCCAAGCAGACTTCATGAGCACCTAAGTCACAACTCTTGTTATTAATATGGAGTAAGGATTAGGGACTATCAAGTAAGTCAATGAGATAGATACATAATGTTTTGTCATAAAACTTTGACAAATAAGTTGAGAAGTGAAGAAAAATGGTATTAGAGCGAGACTTTCTCTCCTCCACGTCATCTAATTCATATTTTCATGTGCTTTGGGCCACACGCTTTGGCCTAGTGTGACCCACACGTGTGGGGCGTGTTGAGTTTAATCTCAAATTGGACACTCATTGCAAGTTGATTTTGAGTTGGACCCCCCGAATTTATTGCAAACTTAATCAAAATTTTAACTTTAAAAGGTTTGAAGAGTATAGATTTTTCTTTGAAAGTGGGGTTTTGATCACATATAAGTTGGCCTAGTGTGACCCACACGTGTGGGGCGTGTTGAGTTTAATCTCAAATTGGACACTCATTGCAAGTTGATTTTGAGTTGGACCCCCCAAATTTATTGCAAACTTAATCAAAATTTTAACTTTAAAAGGTTTGAAGAGTATAGATTTTTCTTTGAAAGTGGGGTTTTGATCACATATAAGTTGTATTACCTCACCAAGACCTTACCATCTCACTGGGGAGGCACCTTCTGAAGACGAAACAAATGTAGAGAGAAAATCAATGATTTATGAATTGAATATGAGTGTATTTTTCAATCATTTTCTGTTAGTCAGGCATAAAACATATCTAAAAGTTACACCAAAACTCAAGGGGTAGATCAAAATTATGTTGATTGATGATTTATTTGGACTTTGAACATTTTCTTATCTAGGGTTGATTTATGAATCATTGGGTCAGGTTGGTCCTAGTCAGGTCTAGGTCAGGCTGAATAACAAAATGTCTAGGACCAAGCCCATCCAATATGTATTAGGTGGATTTATGGACTGCATTGGTTGGCCCAAAAAATTCATATATAAATAATATCAGTAGACTCATGAAAATGAACTCATATGTTCATACATAATCCTGATTGTGTAAATGTGAAATCCAACAGTTAGGACTTGGACCCTTAGCTCAGTTGGGTGTAGACGACGATGAACTTAAAAAAAGAAAAAAAAAAAGGAGTTATTTTTCACTGTTAAATTTTAATTTAAAATTTAGGTGCTCGATAGCCATCCATTTTTAATACCTTGGATCAACTTTAAAAAATCATTTTTTTTCTTAATTTTTTTTATTTTTAATGAGTTTTTTTCATGAAATTTAGAAGGGTGTCTTGTTGAATTGCCGATGTGATAATTCATGTTGGCCCAACAACTAAGGAGGTGGATTTACATTGGGAGCATTTGCCCCATAAGAATTTTCAAAATCTATATATATATTAGTGAGCTACAAAAATTGTTCTACTCTTAATTGTCCCCACATGGCCAAAATCCTGATTCCGCCCCTCCCGCACCAACCTATTTTAAGACTTGAAATTTTAAAATTAAAATTTGTGGGCAGAGAAAGTGCTGGCATGGGAGAAATTGATGTCATTTGCTCTACATGTCAAATCGCTGTGGGGCTGTGAGCAAAAAAGACTGGGCACTCACTTAGAGAGAGAGAGAGAGAGAGAGAGAGAGAGAGAGATGCATTGAGTTTGGTCATCAATGTTTCAGCGGTGCACCATAAATTACCCACCTATCAACAAACTAATTTATTACATTATCAGCAGTGTAGGTACATTCACACAGACTACATGTTAGTTCCACTTTTTTGTATTATATATAAGAGAAGATACTATAGTAGAAGGTATGATGAAACACCCATTGTAGCTATCAAGCAAATTAACAACAGTATCAATGGTGACTTCTACAAAAGAAAGAAGAGTTGAAGAAGAAGAAGAAGAAGAACCTGTGAGTCCAACAGGCCAATATTTCAACAGTAGTGTCCTCTCTGTGGGTGTTATTGCTGCTTTGGAATCAGAGATCCCCATCGATGACTCCTCAACATTGTCTCTTCTTTATAATGTCTTTCTTCCCATCAACCCACGCTTCTCCTCCATCATGGTATGGCTCTCTCAAAGTTATTTATTCTTCTTTTTTACTTACCATGTTAGTACAACTTATGGTGATTTTATCTTAGACATGCACCCTTGGAGCTGTCTTATCTTATAGGCTAATACTGAATGACCTCATTTTAACCTATGGTAAAAAAAACAAATGAGAAATGTTAAATGGAGGCAGTTTTTGGCGCACGCTCTCTGATGTGTTGGCTCAAAACCCAACAAACGTTTAACATGCGGTATGAATGACATTAATAATAGAGAGAGTTTCTGTACTATCATTGTCCACATATTTATTTTTTTAGATTTCAAATCTTAAAAAAAGGTATTGTAAATGAGGAGCAATTGAACACCCAAATTTAAAAATAAAATTCAACAGTGAAAAGTAACTATTATTTTCTTTTTAAATTCGTATAATATTGTCCTCTACAACTCCATTGCATTGGATCATATTTTTGAATGTCACAAGGTGATCAAATCAGAAAATTTGCTTTTTTTACTAAGCCAAAAACAACTTCCATTTATAATCCATTTTGTTTTATTTTCAACCTATCTTTTTCTACCTCACCTTAACCTCAATAGAAAATACTTGATTTTTTTCACTTAAAATTCCATCATTTTCTACTTTCCGAAAAATCTTAACTTGCTTTGATGTTTGAATGTTGAAGTAGATATATTCTTAAAGTTGAAGATGACTGATTTTTGAAGATGAGGGTATTAAGGTCATTTTCACCTTTTGTTATCCCATCCTAAAGAAAGAAGTCACTATCAAACAGCCCCACTGAAGTACCCAAAGTGTGCTCCAAGAATGCTTTAATTCTCATCTCCGAATTGTTAGTCACTCACAGTTACCCCCACCCCCAAAACTACAAATTAATTTTGACATTTTTCTTGGTGCAATTAAACTTCGACAAATATTTTCTCACATACTTTATTCTTCCTTGAAAGTAGTTTCTCATCAAGCATATATATGATTTTAGAGAAAATGTTTTATCATGAAATTAAATTTGTAAGAAATCAAATTTGACTTCTTCAAAATATGTTTGCTTGTGAACTTGGTTTGTAGTTTTGGTGGTGGGGCTTCGTGACAAGAAAATCACTTTCTTGGGGTCCAGATTATAGATATTTTTTGCGCCAAATTGAGAAACACAGATTTATTATGCATTTGTACACCTAAAATAACATATTCCTTAGAAAATCATTTATAAAAAAAAACTATGATCACATGTCGTACATTTTTTCTAGTTTAAATGTTGCTAATTAACAAAAACTTTGGTTCAGATCACAGATGACAATGGAGTAAAACACTGGAAAAGAGTTGAAATTAAGCCCGAAGATCACATTAATGTTCCCATCTTCCCCGCTGGGTTGTCGCCAGAATCTTATGACATTCACTTGCAAGACTACTTGACAAAGATATCCATGGCGAGGCTCCCACAAAACCGGCCATTGTGGGAGATTCACATAATCAAGTACCCCACAAGTAATGCAGCTGGAACACTAATATTCAAACTTCATCACGCGCTCGGTGACGGATTTTCGATCATGGGAGCTCTATTTTCTTGTTTTCAAAGAGCTGATGATCCTTCTCTTCCCATAACTTTCCCAGTGTTGAAGTCAGAATCAGAAGAACATAATGGGAGGAACATTATCAAAATTGTGCCTCGTCTTTTATCCATGTTCATCAACACTGCATTAGATTTTGCTTGGAGTCTTCTAAAAAGTAGTGTGGTGGAAGATGATCGAACGCCAATTAGATCGGGGAATGAAGGAGTGGAGTTTCTGCCGATTACAATCTCTACTGTTACATTCTCTCTCGATCGAATCAAACAAATCAAAGGCAAGCTTGGAGGGGTAAGATTTTCTCTTCATCGGCTTTTGTTTAAATTTTTGGTAGTATGGAATCATGTTGCATACGAGTTGTGAAGCATTAATTATTAAGGTCATCGTTGTTGTCACCATCATTTTATATAAACATTGTCTTGATTAATAGTGTAGGTATGTAATATAAATCTTAATTCCGGACATGTTTGTTTTCTATCTTGAATTGTGATGGATGTTTGGGGTTGGAGATAAGTATGGGTTGGTGTGACTTTATTCTGCTCCCACACTATCTATTGACATTGTTCCTCGCATTAATAGAGTAGGTCATGTAGTTTGATAGCTATATCATGGTCACATGATATATATGTTTTAAATGTAGGGTTCCCACATCCCTTTCGGGATGATAGCAGTCCCTACGATTGTATGCCCCAACCTCATGAGAAGTTTTCCAACGTCCGACAAGGTAAAATAGGAGGCCACCGAGTTTCAAACATACGACTAGACAGAGCAAACCCCTGTCACTAGTTTTACCACTAAGCCACCCTTTAAGGTCACATAATACTCTAAGAATCAGGTCCTTACCAAATTCTTCCTTGTATGAAATTTTTTGAACCTGAAAGAAAAAAGGAAGAGTTTTCTTTGAAGGCATTGCTTACTAATTATCAATCTTATTGACTGCTTCATCCTTGAATGCCATGACCAAAGTTGCATTATGTGTATTCACTAGAGTTTGTCATGGTTAAGGGGGGTAAAAGAGAAAAAAATAATGAAATTGTAAGGGTTTTATTAAAAAATTCTTTGAAATCATGGGGGTAAAAGAGGAAAATAATGAATAAAGTTGGAGAGGTAGAGGAAAGACAATAAAGTTGGAGGGATAATATTGAAAAAAGATATATGAAAAAAGGGAATAAAATTAAGGGTACTTTTGGAAAGAGGAAAGATAATAAAGTTAGAAGGATATTATTGAAAATGAGGGTAAAAGAGGGGAAAGTTAATAAAATTGAGGGGAAATTGTTGAAAAAGGGGGAGAAGAATAAATATAATAAAGTTGGAGGAAGTGAGGAGAAAAGAAAATAAAGTAGGATAGTGTGAACCCCATTCACTATAGCTGGAGGGAATGTTTGTTACCCATGAAACTGTAGCAAAGTACGACATTTAGTAGTGTTTTATTACGTAGATTTTTGATCCACTTAAACAATTCAATTTCTTATATATATCCCTTCATAGTTCAATATTTTGAATTAACCATGTTTGGCAGATAACTTCCTTATTTCCGGAGTCCTACATACCAATTAAGCTAACTCTCCACGAACTTTATATCCTAATTCTTCTAGGATGATTGTGGAAAATAGATTGTCTTTGGAGTCTACTCGATAATTAGATTTCAGATCAACTTTACCTAGATGAACATAATTTTCAATGCCAATGATGATGACGATAATGTTAAATTTGAGCTATTACAAAATTTTTATCATCTTATTGTGAGCACCCGATGAAAATGCTAATTGATCATTGTCGCCAACAGACTGTGAACGATGTTATCTCTGGTACAATATTTTATGGAACTCGGCTATACATGCAAGCTGCAAGCAAAGGTACTGGCAAAGCACATTCGACGGCATTGGTGTTGCTCAACACTAGGGTCATCAACACTTATCGAACAATCGAGGAGATGGTCAAACCAGATTCTGAGTCTCCATGGGGGAACCAATTCGGCTTCTTACACGTATCGATCCCTGACTCCTCAGATGTAGAGACCGCTGATCCCCTCGAGTTCCTTTACAAAGGAAAAGAAATTATCAAGAGGAAGAGAAACTCTCTTGCTGTTGTTCTCACCGGTAGATTACTAGAGTTGATGAGAAAATTCAGAGGCCCTGAGGTACCTTCCTATATTATATATTTAAGAATTTATAATAAATGTACGTAAAGTTTCATGCAACTTTCATAATGTTTCATACGAAACATTTCAATATCAAAACATTGAACTTATTGGATAGTCTTGGAATGTTTTGATTGAGATTATCTTGATTTTTCGCCTGATCAAAATATTGCCTCGAGACGAGATTTTAAATCCGATGAAAATGCTAATTGATCATTGTCGCCAACAGACTGTGAACGATGTTATCTCTGGTACAATATTTTATGGAACTCGGCTATACATGCAAGCTGCAAGCAAAGGTACTGGCAAAGCACATTCGACGGCATTGGTGTTGCTCAACACTAGGGTCATCAACACTTATCGAACAATCGAGGAGATGGTCAAACCAGCTTCTGAGTCTCCATGGGGGAACCAATTCGGCTTCTTACACGTATCGATCCCTGACTCCTCAGATGTAGAGACCGCTGATCCCCTCGAGTTCCTTTACAAAGGAAAAGAAATTATCAAGAGGAAGAGAAACTCTCTTGCTGTTGTTCTCACCGGTAGATTACTAGAGTTGATGAGAAAATTCAGAGGCCCTGAGGTACCTTCCTATATTATATATTTAAGAATTTATAATAAATGTACGTAAAGTTTCATGCAACTTTCATAATGTTTCATACGAAACATTTCAATATCAAAACATTGAACTTATTGGATAGTCTTGGAATGTTTTGATTGAGATTATCTTGATTTTTCGCCTGATCAAAATATTGCCTCGAGACGAGATTTTAAATCTTTGTGATAATTTGGGATTTGACATGAACATTGTTAGAGCGGACCTAATTAAGATAGCTAACCAAAATCTTTTTGGTGTCACAGAAAACTGCTCAATACATCCATAGCACGCTAAGGAACACTAGCATGACGTTATCGAACATGATTGGTCCGACTGAGAGAATAGCTTTGGCAGGTCATCCATGTAAGGGCATTTACTTCATGGTGGTGGCTATCCCTCAGGTAAAACACCTACCTTTCACACTCATCTTATGGTCTATTCAAGGTAAACTCCATGTTTTGTGACACTGACATTAGGGTTAGTCATGAAAGGAGAGGTAGCTTTGATTATGAATTCGTGCTGGAGTGACTTCAAGATTGGGCCTCGTATCGCACATCTTGACGTGAACGTGGATAGGAACCATAGATGCTTTTTCACTCGTATCTAGGGGAAAAACATGTATGGTTCTCATACAGTTTCATGTCGGGGTGTGCTATGTGAGGTCTAATCTTGAGGTCACTTCAGCATTATTCATTATATATTTATGTTTAGGAAAAAGTTAAAGTGACTGATCAAGACACTACGTTGAACTGAGTTGACATGGAGGTGGGCACATAACCATAAAATGCTTTTCCTCAAGATATGATTTTGCACATCAACGATTCTGTGCGCACCTCCACGCCAACTCCATGTTGAATGCAGTGTCCTGTATAGTCACACTAGGAAGACTCATTTACTTAATGAAGAGTTGTTGGAATGGCAGAGTCTCACAATAACAATGGTGAGCTATATGGGAAATCTGAGGGTGGCTATAGGAACAGAGAAAGGCTTCATAAATCACCAACTATTCAATTCATGCTTGGAGAGGGCTTTCGAGGGGATATTCAAAGCCGCTGTTTCTACTGCTTGATCGTAATTTCAAAGGATCATCGATTTCTTTTAGGAAAAAAGGCATTTAATTTTAAGTCATCCTTTTATGATTGATGTATTAAGTTGATCTTTTTTGTGATTCAAAGAAACTTTCAATATATTTATATTCTTAAATGTATGAGTGCTATAATCAAAATAAATGTTCTAATTCTAGAAACGATGCACCACCTAATTTGACAAACTCAATAATCGGGTCAACATTGATAAATGTGGTAGGCTTGACGAGTAGTTATCAGATTATAGAGACTGATTAGTAGCTCTGATACCAGTATAAAACAAAGGATCTTTTAGTACTTTGATTGATTCACCTTATTTATTTTTGGATGGGTTAGCTGGACTTGAGCTTAGGAATTCTAAGTTGTTTTGAAATACTTGTGTTAGAGTTTTAAAAGCCTACCTATTAGATCCAAACCTTGAATTGTCACAATGTGAAAAAATCCCAAATTTGATGGCCCAGGGCCATCAAATTTCATAAAATTCGACAGACAAAGGGGTCGAATTTTTCATTGTCAAATTTTTGTTTTTGACTGACCGAAATTGTCAAATTAATGAAGGATAGGAGAAATTTGACAGCTCTAAGCCGTCAAATCTGGGAACATCAATAATTTCAACAGTCTTAGACCGTCAAAATTCAGTTTCTAAAATCTGTGGGCTTTGGCCCATCAATTTTTTTTGTCGAATTTTTCAGTTTTCATGTAGTGCGTGTCACGTTCACCAATTATCGGAGATCGAAACCCATCATGTCAACACTACTAGAGCAATTATAAACTTTCTACAACTTAAACCCTAGGGTTCTCAATAGAAACCCAAAAATCTCTTGTCAAACTTAGAGAGAAGAAAAAACAAAAAGAACTAAAGATAATTATAAGAATACAAGATTTTGTAAATTGCACTCTTCTAATCAAATAGGGAGTCTTCACTAGGACCCTAACTCCCAGGGGAGTCCTATTGTGTGTGTATTTTAGGAATGGACCCACATGGACGTCCAATTAACCAATAACTTAAATCCCATTGGGTTTATTTATAGAACACTTATTCGTGAACAAATTACTTGAATCACTATAGGGATTATATCTGAATTTTCATTCCAATCTCTTGTAGCTAATTTAATTTGCCCAATAATCTTAACTTCGGGAGTGTCTTCATTTGTTTCCAAAAATCAAACTACACCTTGATTTATTGAGGGGATGTTTAGTTCGTATTCATTAATTTGATTCTTGTCACTTTTGATTTATATTTAAAAAATGATTACCCATAATTAGGATTATAAATTTGTTGAAATCGAAATCGAGGCAAGACTTGTTTCTTGTGATTTCGGAATTTGTTTCTTACATGCGTTTTTATGTACTAAATGACTATTTTTCACAGTTTTAGGATTTATATGCTCATATCACAAATATAGAAATATATAGGCCACTAAATAAATATTTTAATTCTAGATTTTGAAATCAGTTTCTAACAATAGTATTGCCTAACATGATTATGAACTTTGGAAATCAGCTTCTATAATATTCTAACAACCCAAAATCACAATCAGGAATCAAGACAGATTGAAAAAAGTCAAAATAAAAAAGTAAAGAAATTTTGGAGAAAATAAGAAAAAGAGATATCAATTTGTTTAAATTTTCCTTATTTACTTTTCGACGATTTTCCTTATTGGGATCTCATTGAAAATAATAATATAATTCATTTTAAGGTGTAATCGATCTGTGATATCTGTAAATTCCAGAATTTTAAAAATTGGACCGAATTGGTAGCCCAATTGGAATTAATAACATCGATTCGATTAGTGAGCTTTTGTGTGAATTTTTTTTAATAAAAAAATAGATGATGTAATTTAAGAAAAAGATGCATATCTTAAAAAAAAAAAAAAAATCTAAGTTGGTCCAACCAAATTGAACAATAGTCCTACATCATTCTTATTAATTTGACAAATTTTCGATCTAATCATCGATCAGATTTTTAAACATCAGTAAAATCAACCCTCATTTTTCTCTCCTATTTAAAAATAATTTTTACTTTTTAAAAGACATATGGCAGTTGTTATTGATTTAACATCTAAGGGCAAATTTGTAGCGTTGGACAATTTAAACTAGGGGTGCAACTTGGTTTGCTTTTGGTTCCGTTAGAGGTCAAATTGGAATCGAACCGACATAGGTCGGTTCCACTAAATAAGTATCAGAACCGAACCAAATTCCATTGGAATCAAACCAACCCAAACCAAATTAAAATCGGTTTGGTTCGGTTCTATGAATTGTCAATATTCAATAAATTGTAAATAATATTTTTTTAATAAAAAACAAACATAAAATTTCATATAATAAATCACAAATCTATCTATAAAAAGTAATTAATTTATTCATAAAAGATCACTAATCTATATCCTAACTCTGAAAATAATTCATAATAATTATTATATACACATATATTTATTTATTGCATAAGGGTTCGATTCTCAGTTTGGTTCGATTATATACAAGTTTGATCTGAGAATCAAACTAAATTGATCAATTTTTCATTTTCGTAATCTAGAATCAAATCGTAACTTGTTCCAAACCGAATCAAAACACTCTAAAACTATCGGTTTGGAGCCCAACTTTTACTTATACTCCAATTAAAAAAAAATGTCAATGATTAAGAATAAGTAAAAGTTGGGGTGCCAATAAAAACACTTTCACGTTTTGTTTATTTAAATTTTTATTTATTAGATTTAAGATTTTATAGGAAGATAAAGTTGTTTGAATGTGTTATAATTCTTTGTAATGTTGAGTAATAACTTGAATTAAATTTTTGTAATGTTTGAATGGTGTGTGTGTTTTTAGTATTTAGTTATGGTATGATTAAGAATAGTAGAAATTGGGTTGTAATAAGTAAAAGTTTGCGTGACATTAGCAGCTCTCTTTTTAAATGGATTTTATCATAAAATCCGGTTGGATCGGTTCTTAACGTACCGTCAAAAAGGGTTTTAAGGTATTCTAGTGAATCTACAAATTGTCAGGGTTGTAAAAGTCTTTTTCCTCTTCATCCTGGACTGTAGTTATCAATAACATTATATTAGGATCCAACGGTTCTTTTACATCTAACTTTCTAGGGTTTTCTCGTTCCTATAAATATCAAACTTAGGGTTTTCTTTCTTCTGTGACTTGTGGACTTGTGGTTTGCTTCTCTTATCTCTCCAATCCTTCTTGAGTGTCTCTATGATTTATTTTATTTTTATTTTTTGGGTTTAAGAAGGGGACGGTGATGATGAAATGGAGTGGGTGATGATCAAACTGTATTATGTGATCCCAATATCTCTCCTTTCGCTACGTTCTTTCTGAACCGTCCGATCTTTTTTTTTTAATATGTTTTTTTGGGGAAGAATCTAGAATCTTTCTCTTCATCAGGTGCTGAAACAAGAAATATCTTAGGACACCTTCGGACACAGTTTAATTTCACTGTGTATGAGAAAGATATTTTGTTTCTGATGATGTTGGATTTTTATTTTTTTATTATTATATTTTTTGAGTTAAATAAAAAAAATTAAGTTTCATAATGTTTTTAGATGTATTTGTATTAGATCTTGGAGTCTCAGATCGGACCTACAAATGCCTCATCCGATTTGAATCGGCTAACCGAGTCAGTCCCAGTCAAATCGGTCCACAATTTCTTCATACTATTAATTTGCAAAGGTGCATATATTACAAAAATTAGGATTTAAAATTTGTATAAGAATTTTTAAAATTTTAAATTTTATTTTAAGTGATTTTGAAGATAAATATGATAAAATGATATTTTTATAATTTAAAAAAAAAATTAATTAATCTAATTACATAGATTTTGATATTATAATTTTATTTATTTTGACAAAATGATCTTAATGATATTAAACATAAATGTAATGGAAACGGTATTTTTGACTCTAAGAAATTTGATGTCGAATCATCTTTATTTTGCCTTTTAGAAGATGGAATAGGTGTTGTTGAAATCAAAATCTTAAATTTACCCCCTACAAGACATTTAAATTTTAAGATCTTTTTGGTTAAAATAAATAAAATTATGAACACAAACTCTTATAATCATATTAGTTAATTTTTTAAAATTATAAAAAATTTCTTTTAATCATAATTTGCAAAAGTATCTTAATTAATATTTTAAATTATAAAATGCTTTTATAATATATTAAATGATAAATTACAATATAAAATTAGAAATATTTATTTAATTTTTTTAAATAATTATAAAAATGGCAAATATTAAATAAACCCTAAATTCTATTTTACATATGGATTTGCGCATGCTATTTGCTAGTTTAGATTTTAAAAATAATGGGCTTTTATTTGTATAATCAATTTAATAAAAAAATGGAGTCGTGCGGGAGGAACCTCAATTTGGAACCTCGCAATTCTTGACATGAAAGTGGATAGGAACCATAAATGTTTTTTCACTTGTATCTTTGGTTTAACTAATTTTCAATATATAGTGAAAGAGCCAAGTTTTAAACCTAGTTTAAATTGATTCTAACCTTGTCTTGTCACATGTATTGGTCTGGTGCTTGCTTGTGACATATGCTTTCATATGCCGTTGATGTGGCATGTGTTAGAATCATAGATTTTTCCTCCAAATATACAACGACACATATTTATGGGGATGTATAATTGTGTATCTCAAGGAAAAATCTATGATTGTAACACATACCTTGTCAAGGGGTGTATGTCGAGGGCAGTTTCATAAAATCATGACTCCTATTCATATATAACCTTGAATAATAAATGACGTGTTTTATTAACATTCGCCTTAATTAAGGTGCAATAAGAACTATGGATGCAATTATGGCGAGTTAACTCGAATTTAACTCGGGCTCAACCCAATTGATGGGCGAGTCTAGGCTAAGTTATGTAGACAATAAGTTGAGCCTAGCTTAAAATATCTCAACCCAACTTCAATTTGGGTTGAGCTCGAACTGAAGGATTAAGCAACCTAGCTCAACTTGAGCCCAATGCTTAAATATGTACTGATATATACATATTTTTTTATATTTAGTAATTTGTAAAAATTTCATTTCCTGAAACATAGTTCAAGGATCTAAACTTTATTTATTTATTTATTTATTTATTTTTACTAAATAGTTCTTTAAACATAAGAATTTAGAGTGAAATACTTGAGTCCATGAAAAGAAATCAATAGCTAAAAATGTCATCCATTTTATACATGTAATGTCGGGAAGGTGTAAGACAATGAGCAAACTTTTTATATGACATCAACATGAAAAATAAATCTAAATTGTTGAAACAAACTTGTAAATGTATAGCACAAAGAATGCATGAACAATGTGCCTCAACACACCCAAACCATTAATCATCATACTAGACATTTAAACTTATGATGTTTAATATCATTAGAATCATCGGTTGGTCTTTTTCTCAAACAAGGAGATCTTCTTACAGGGATTTCTGGTTTTTCAACCTAGTGTTCTCGAAACTCACCTATTTTACATAATTTAAACAATCATGATTTTCCATCATTTAAATATGTATAGATATACATGCTTCATGCTAAATGAATGTAACACCAAAGTTGTAGTGCCCCCAAATTCTCACACGAATCTCTATAATTCTATGTCAAAATCTCAGGCACTAAATACACACTCAAAACTGATAAATAAAGTAAGTATGCAATATGGTTATAACATATACTATCCCAGTGAAAAAATCTAATAAATCTGAATTTTAAAGGTAATAATATCCATAATATAATTGAAAAGTGATAATTTCTAGAAATCTAAACTTCAAAATATGCCAAAAATAAAAGTTGGTGAATCTTCACACTAACATTAGCCCTACTCTCAAAACAAATAAAACATCTAAATTGAAAATAAACTAATAAAAATAATTTCAGTTCTCACTTGGAAGTGAACTCTAATCATCAATATAACTTATAAGGTGATACTCCACTGAAGACTCCTCTAATTGCTCATTGGCTATGAGAGAATCTGTAATTAAAATGATAGGGTGAGTAAGGGGGAAATTACTTAGTAGGCAAATCACTATCTCAAACTAACAGTTTCCTAACATGGGAAAAATCATTTTAAAACAGTTGAAAAACACGCAGGTTTTTCAATACAATAAACATAAATAAATACAATCATATTGAAAATATAAACATGTCATAATTTAAACAGTTTACAAAATTGATTCCAATTTAATAAAAATAAAGCATAAAAAAAATACAAATAGTGGTAGTGTGTTCGGTAAGAGTGTTGGGAACTGTGGCTAGGTACTTCCCAGTCTAGATCTGAATTGCTCTAGACTTCATCGATGTGGAATTCTATCGTTAGTTCTTGATTTTATGAGCAGTGAGTGTCCATATTATGTATTGTTTGATATGAGATCTAATTACACTATTCTTGAAACAATAAGTTGCTAATGTTTTCCCAGTGTAATCATATGTAGCTCCACAACATAGTTTACCTTGCAAATTTCTTGTTACGTAATAATTTCAACAATAGTTTAAAAAATCCCGTTTCCAATCAGTGTTTTCATTTTTTTTCAAACATTGAAACGATATCAAAAAATTTATCAAAGCATTACGTAATATTCTTGAAACATTCAATACATTCAATTAAAATTTTAAAAAATAAGTATTTCATGGAAGATTACATGTCGTCAATTTGGAAACATAGGGTATCTCAAATATTTATCAAAATTTGGATTTTTTATTTTTATTTTTTATATCTAAATAGTCTAGTACATCTACCAGAGAAAACGAAGGTCAAGGGCATGTCATCTGCGAAAATATTTTTACATACCTTTCATCTTTTTAAGAAAAGAGAAAGAAAAAAAACTAAAGATGAAGAAGAAGAATTTGATCACCCTAACCCTAAGTTACAACAAACGTTTAATCAAACGGTTATAATTTTGGGTCTTTCTAAACAATTTTTTTTCCTTTCCTCAAACGTATAGAAACTTTCTATTTTCCCTTCTACTATCTATTGTTCTCTATTTTTTCCCTAATCCTCGACCAATTTTTCGATAAGAAGTGATTTGAGCTATTTAATTCTTCTCAGCCATTGCGAGTACACATTTGGTTTGAGATTCTGATTGTTGTACCCTGGAGAGTATTCCCATGTAACCAGTTGAACCAAGATACTATTTTTGTGGGGTGCGACATACTCTCAAGAGTAGTGATTCATCATGCCTCAATTGATATTAAATTTGGTTTACTGATTTGTTAGTGGCATCATTTTTTCCTAGACTCGGATTTGAAGTGGAACTAAAACCGAAAACCTTGGTTCCTATTCCCTTTTTATTGGAGCCGATTAGAATTGGGTCTAACATTGAACCAAATCGATAGGAACCAGAACCCTTAGATTCTATCCAATGGGTACCTGGAACCATTTTATTTTATCATTTATTTTTACATTTTTCATATAAATTTAAAATGGATAAACTATTCTTAAAGTTTATTATTTTTAAAGTAGATGAATTTTAATTTTTGAAGAAAAAATCATTATATCTTATTTTAGTGAAACAAATTATAATTAAATTGATATTTTTTAGAAATTAAAGAATATTTTTTATAATTATTTGGAAATATTTTTTTTCCCATTTGGTTCTTGAGAGCCGGAACCGATGGGTATCCGTACTTGATTCTTGGCAGTTCTGGTTTCACTTATTTTATAAATCGAATTGGAACTGACAAGAATTGAAACTTAAAAAATATAGTGGTTATGATTCTAATTTTGCTAGAATTGGATCATGCCTAGCATCGAGATTCACACTAATCAGTGTCACCGCCACCACGTGTCTGATCCTGATAAAGTACTATTTACTCGCCACTAAAATCACCAATGATATTTTTATACATTATGTTTGATTATCAAGCCAATTGGCAATGGATTTGTTGAAATATTATCAACGAATCAGTTGTATTTTTTTGTATATTTGGAAAATATTGAGCTGATCGACCACACCATTTTAAATTCTAAAATTAGTCAAACTCAAAGATTTTGGGAAATTCAATTTCATGGGATCGAGTAGGGGAATATTTTCCCACCACATGGCTGAAAAAAGATTTCATGCAAAAAAAGTAGTCATAAACCTGTGAATCGTAATTTTCTCGAAATCAATTTTGGATGAGTTGAGCAAAACATAGTCTGGCTTTCCAAATTAAAGGAATACAATATCAGTTATTTATTTATTTTTTATTTTTTTCCATCTTCCCATAATATCGTCTTATTAACTAAAAGAGTCTTATTTTATTTTATTTTTTAAAATTGTGTGTGTAACTTTAGAGCGGATCGAAATGACTGCTGTCTTCACTCGGCTGACGTGGCATGGACATAGAAGCATAGATCTTTTTCCTTGAGATACACAAATGCAAATTCCCATAAAAGATGGACAGTTGTGTATTCTAAAGAAATGATATATCGTTCCGTTTGAGTGAAGACTTTCTAGTTAGAAAATCATTATTTGATCGAAATAGATATGTCAGGATATAGAGGCTCGTGCAATAATCCGAAATCCCAACTATTAAAACACAAAATCCAATTCGGCATGCTTTTCAAAAGTGGTAGCTCATCTCTTTTCTACACTCAGAGACACTGACTCATCCTCACATCCAACAAGTCGAATCCTTTAAAAGGGAGGGCGTTCGACTGACAATCTTAGGACAACAACGTTGATTGACAAAATTTATCTTATATGACTTAAGAGTTACGGATTGAGCTGATTTTTTGTGAAGATGATCTCTATGGTGAGGAAATCATCCCAATCTGAAACTTCTAACCTCATCAAAAGTGATTTACAAGTTTATAATAAAAATCGACGGTCCACAAATTTTCTACTTTGTAAATTACTTTTATGGTGTTAGAAGTTATAGATTGGGCTGATTTTTTGTGAGTATGATTTCCTCACAAAAAATCAGCCCTATCCTAAACTTTTAAGTCATATAGGACAAGTTTTGTCAACCAATGTTGTCAGCCTAAGATTGTGAGCCGAATGCTACCCTTTTTAAAAATGATTGTTAATTTTTAATTCTCAAGTTTACTTGGGCCCAATTTACTTTTACTTGTAGATTCCAAAAGTTAGTTAAGATGACCTTTAGAGATGAGTTAACTCAAAATTCAATTGATTCAAGAAGATTGGGATGAGTTTCAAGAGTTTGAAAAGTGTGTAAAAAATCCAGTAATGTAACCAGGTTTTTTTGGAGCCATTGTAGACTGTGAAGCATGGTTTTAAATTTTTTTTTGACATCTCATCTCGTCCATGAATGAGATCGAGTCATCTTAAATGAGTTTTTTTAATACGTTTGAGTCATCTTGTTCAACAATGAAATAGATGAATTATGATTTTAAATCTCGTTGAGTACGTTTGACTTGTCTGTCCGTCTTGTTGGTGGAGACGTATCGGATGAGTCATCTCCGTCTCAGATGAGATTTAAAAACATGCTGTGAAGACTTTCCAATTAAATCAATTATGGATTTGGAGATGATTCATGAGTCAATTTTACTTTGTGTGGGGTCCAATCACCATTCCTTTATAAGGCCTTTTATATATATATATATATAGGGTCAGGTTCAAACGACAACCATTTCAACGCACATATAGACAACGCGTTTTGTCTTATATGGGTAAAAATGTTTGGAATGGGCTGATTTTTTGGGAGGATGATCTCTGTGGTGAGGAGATCATCCTTGCCAAAAATCAGCTCATTATGAAACTTCTAGACCGTCCAATTTTTGTTGAAAAATTGTAGACCGTCCAATTTTTGTAAATCAATTTTGATGGGGTTACAAGTTTTGGAATGGGATGATTTTTTGCCAGGATGATCCCCTCATCACAGAGATCATCCTCACAAAAAATCATCCCATTCCAAACATTTTTGCCCATATAAGACAAACACGTTGTATATATATATATGGGTCGGGTTCCTGCAACACACATTGCGACACACATATAGACAACGTGTTTGTCTTATATGGGCAAAAATGTTTGGAATGGGCTGATTTTTTGTGAGGATGATCTCTGTGATGAGGGGATCATCCTGGCAAAAAATCATCCCATTCCAAAACTTGTAACCCCATCAAAATTGATTTACAAAAATTGGACGGTCTAGAAGTTTCATAATGAGCTGATTTTTTGCCAGGATGATCTCCTCACCACAGAGATCATCCTCACAAAAAATCAGCCCATTCCAAACATTTTTGCCCATATAAGACAAAACACGTTGTCTATATGTGTGTTGAAATGGTTGTCGTTTGAACTTGACCCTATATATATATATATATATATATATGGGTCCCGTTCGCCACCCTTAGTTTTACCACACACTTTAACAAACGTGTTTTGTCTTACATGGGTTAGAAGTTTCGGAATGAGCTAATTTTTGGTGAGGATGATCTCTATGGTGAGAAGATCATCCTCACCAAAAATCAGCTCATTCCAAAACTTAGAACCCCATCAAAATTGATTTACAAAAAATGGACGGTCCACGATTTTTCAACGTGTAAACATGGGGCTAAACATTTCGGAATGGGCTGATTTTTGGGGAGGATGATCTTCTAATCATAGAGATCATCCTCACCAAAAATCAGCTCATTCCAAAACTTCTAACCCATGTAGGACACAAAACGTTTGTTAAAGTGTGTGGTAAAACTTAGGGTGCTGAACATTTCCCTATATATATATATATATGGGTAGCGTTCAATGGCCAACAGTTTGGCAAATACATTTTTCAAAACATGGGTTAGAGGTCTTGGAATGGGCTGATTTTTGGTGAGGATGATCTCTATGGTGAGGAGATCATCATCACCAAAAATCAGCCCATTCCAAAACTTCTAACCCCATCAAAAATGATTTACAAAAAATGGACGGTTCACGATTTTTCAACTTGTAAACTGGGGCTAGAAGTTTTGGAATGAGCTGATTTTTGGTGAGGATGATCTCCTCACCGTAGCGATCATCCTCACCAAAAATAAGCCCATTCCAAGACCTCTAACCCATGTTTTGAAAAAGTGTTTGCCAAAATGTTTGCCAAACTGTTGGCCATTGAACGGGACCCTATATATATATATAGGGTCCCGTTCAGCACCCTAAGTTTTACCACACACTTTAACAAACGCTTTTTGTCCTACATGGGTTAGAAGTTTCGGAATGGACTGATTTTTGGTGAGGATGATCTCTATGGTGAGGAGATCATCCTCACTAAAAATCAGCTCATTCCAAAACTTCTAACCCCATCAAAAATGATTTACAAAAAATGGATGGTCCACGATTTTTCAACTTGTAAACATGGGGTTAAACATTTCGGAATGGGCTGATTTTTGGGGAGGATGATCTTCTAATCATAGAGATCATCCTCACCAAAAATCAGCCCATTCCAAAACTTCTAACCCATGTAGGACAAAAAACGTTTGTTAAAGTATGTGGTAAAACTTAGGGTGCTGAACATTTCCCATATATATATATATATATATATATATATATATATATATATATATATATATATATATATATATATATATATATATATATACTAACAAGGCTACTTGTGTAAAGTAGAAATATCATTCAATACACGTGGGTACATGTGATTAGTGGGTCCCGGACCTTTATGAGCAAATTTTTTTAATTCCTTTACACTGACCCATTATTTAATATGTATACAACCACATGCTACTTAGTCTGCCCTAATTAGTGAATTTTAAGGCTTTGATGTTCACCAATCAGGCTGATTTTGAGTGCATATGCCCACCAAAATTGAAATTGTTAGTGGGCCAAGGCCCACTAGAAAATTGAAGTTATCCGCTCTCAACTCCCAACTCCCAACTACTTTTCCCTGGTATATTTCCAATCAAATATCTTAAGTCACACAAAAAAGATTTATGATTCTTGAGAGTCGTGCTGGGGTGACAAAAGGGGACACAGGGGTGACACAATGACGTGGTAGTGCGCACATAATCGTAGGTGCTTTTCCACGAGATATAAGTAAAAAGCATCTACACACCATAGTTAATAAATTCATGATTAATTCGCGAATTAGATGTATAATATTTTTTCAGATCAAAACTGCCGTTGGTTTCAAAGATTCAGATTAATTCGCGTATCTTTGAATCTCAACGACTAGATCACAATTTGTACGTATATTTCGTAAATGTTTTAATAAAACACTTCGCATTTTCCTGTTCTCAGTTCTTAACGTCTCTTTGTCTCTCTTTAAAACTCAAGAGAAGGAGAAAAAAAAAAAATCCTAAGTTGAAAATCGCCCCCACTTGCCCACCGTGGAGTTTACTCATTGGTCGTCCATTGTCCAGTGAAATTTATCAAGTAAGAATGGAGTGTAAGGTTACTAATGGAGCAATCCTCAGCTATCAAGTGCCCATCTATTTCCTATCATTTGGTAGGAACCAAGAAGATTCAACAAGATCTGACTAAGCCAAATGTTCTTGAAAGGTAACACATTCACCTTTTGTAATAGGTCAGCTTTTCCAGTCCTTATGGTTTTTAAAATCATTTGTGAATCTTTTAATATGAGTGGTGTATTTGGCTTATAGTCCTACCAATTAAGTCCCTTGAATGTAAAAGAACTTAAAGAAACTATAACTATTTTTGGTCACAAATATTTGTACATTAAAATTCAGCCAAATCTAGTTGTATAATCAACCATCAAAACCACATCTAGTTTTTAATAAACAAATAAGTTCTGCTTTCTTTCTTTGTTTTTGTGAACAAGTTTGCTGAGAGAAAACAACCAGAACATGCAACTCTATAAGATGGCACCCTAGTGAGTGGGAGGGTAGCCAACTCAAAACGAAATAACAACCCAATTGAACGTTCCACTATAAATACAAAACCTTAATAGTCAAGTGGGTTCCATTTTGACTTGATGAAAACTTTTCTTTATCTAGAACTCTCTCATCCAAGTTGAATTCCTAGCGTTGAACTTTTTCAACTAGGTGGAATCTGACCTATAGAAAAAAAAATAAATGAAATCTAAAGAAGCAATAACTCCGTCATTTAATTAATGGTTTTTCACAATTTTCATTGAGTTTTTGTTTGTCATTTGAGCAGATTCATCGAGAATGAGGATGATGTTACGAAGCTATGTGAGTGCTTTGCAGAGCTGTGGAGTTTGGACTATTCATATGTCATGAAAAAGGCCATTGTTCTAAAATCCCAATGAGAAGGAGAAGGTCTAATTCTCTCAAAATTTATTGTGTCTTTATTGTTACGATACCTATGATTGGTCATCATTTAGTTCTCTAAACTCATTCTTCCTTTACTAAAGTTGATAATGATTGGTCATCATCTAACTTTAGGGAACAATATCTATGGTGACAATGTGAGGGAAACCATACTGAAATGGTAAAAGGAGGGGAGTGAGGAACTTGCTGCTTATATCCTCATGCAAAGGATTTTTCCTAATGCTTCTCCTGCATTTTTGGTCCGAGATGGAATTTGTCATCAAGACCAAGCTATATCAGAACTTGGGATATATGGTGCTTAACATTTGTTGACTGGACACAAGGTTGCTATTAAGATCTTAAATCGTCAAACAATAGATGATTCAAATGCAGAAAGAGGTACTCTGTAGAATTTGACATTTGATGTATTGTTGAATGATTAACTGGAGCATGATAGCATGTTTGGGCCTCTGTATTAGAACATTGATCAAGATTATGGATGTGTCATGACTATTTTTAAACATGATATCAGCATAAGTGGCACAAATGCTGGGGATTAGGATCAGAGTATTGAACCTATTAGTTATGTTGCATTTCATTGGATGGTTAAAAAAAAAAAGAAGCTCGCTAATTGATGCGTCCAACATTTTCATGTGCATCTCACATTGTCATCTTGTATTTGTAGACAATCAATCATTCTTGTATGTAATGTCCTAGTTAAATTTTTTCACCAATAGAAAATTCTAGGAGCAGAGTGAATTAAATAAGGTGGATAAATTTGGGAATAAATTTAATTGACGAGGAAAAGTAGAGTTGTTCAGAGATATTCTTTAGACATTTGATCAATAGTATTGATTTTTCTTCATTGAAGTTGGGTAAGATTGTGTGGTTGGAAAGGAGGTTCGATGAGGAGATTTTCATGGATATTAAGGCCTCAAAATAGTGATAAGGCTCGAGGATTGTCACACACCCTCCCATGTTTTTTTTATTCCTCTTCCTATGCATTTTTTCCCCTCCCCCCTTCAATTTTTTGTTGATGACATTGTCTCTTGACCGGGTCTTTTCATATACTAATTGGAAATGACCTAAATATCATGTTCTTCAATTTCTAACTAAAAACCTCTGAATTTCTCCCTAAAATCATTCATCTTCAAGTTCTTCAACTATACAACTAACCATAGTTTGCTCCCACTACAAGAAAATCCTGGCTCTGCCCATGTGTGGGTAAATGATCCAAAGACTTACAGATCTCATTCCAAGAAAAAGTCATAGTTAAAGGAATGTAAGGCATGGCTCATTGCATAGGGTGCCATACACCCTCCCATGTGTTTTTTCTTCCTCTTCCTCTGCATTTTTTTCCCGAATTTCTGACTATGCAGGCTGCATTATTTTAAGTTTTGATTACAATTCATTTCTTACAAAGAATTTCTCATTGATCATCTTTTGAACCATTCCCTTTTAATATTGGTTTTCCAATTTATAGGAACAAAGATAAGGTTATCATTATTTTAAGTGCTTGCTGGTATAATTGCAAGGTTTTTCTCGGCTGCCCAAGTCTGTATTGCGTCTTGTGTGGATTTCTATTCCAATATTGAGATGACACAAACTCATTTAAGGCTGTCCAAAAGCCTGGGGAGTTTGTGATCACACAAACTCATTTAACATTATAAAAATCTTCAGCTTTAATGCTTCCTAATACTAGTGCTATTGTTTATCTATCAGGAACACATGGCGCTTAATGATATAGATGCTCTGGTTGAAAGCTTCAAGAAAGTATTAGAACAATCCATTATTTTATTTTCTTTACCAGATGCAGTCGTCTCTCCTTCTAATTTTGGTTGAAAATGGAATTTGTAGGCTTTGGAGATAAAAAAAAGCAAGCAAGTGTGTCAATGGGTTAAGATTTTCTTGTTGGGAGGCAGCCCCTTTTCATGGTTAAATTTTCATCAATGGTTATGTACACATGATGTATGCTAATTTTGTGTTTTTCTATCAATTGTAGGGTCCGATAGATCATGTAATAATCTTTTACCATTTTTTTATTTGGTACTTTTTTGGAATTTATGGATTATATTTAGAAGAATTTCTCATCTGGCAATTCTTCATTGACAACGAAAACTGTTTGAATCAAGTAACAACTGTTTGATGTTGGTTTGCAATTAAAATCAGGGTCCTAAAGGGATTTCAGAGGAATACATGACCATGTGTGAGGCTTAAACGCAAGGACCAGCCTACATTTTTATTATAAATCCAGAATAACAATTTTTTTATATTATAAAATCCAGAAAAAACGACAGCTATAAACAGTTGTATTTTGGAACTAAGTCAATTTTTAACGACTGTTAGCAACAATCGTTTTTGTTAACTACAGTTGTTTTTCCCGACTGCTCAAGACAGTCGTTTATTAAAGACGTCTCTGTTTAAAACGATTGTTGCTGCGACATTTTCAGCAGTCGTTTTTTTAAAAACGACTCTCTTGAGCAGTCATTTTTTGCCATTTTTGACATAGTGACAGTTATGTGCGTGCAACCATGTCATTTGTGTTAGCGCTGTGTCTTCGTTTGTGTCATTCCAGCATTTTCCTTCTTGAGATTACATCTCATGTATCTTGAAGTCATCCAAAGAAAATTAATATTCTATATAAAGAGAAGAAAAAAAGGTTAGAAACATGTAAACAAGGTACAATTTTTTTCTTTCTTTCTGAATAGTATAGGTATCATTCCTTCAACATGAATTATAATTCAAAAGAAACAGGAAAAAAAGAAGAAGAAGAGATTCTAAGAAAACAAAATACTTTCCTTATCCAAGAGTGCAAGTATCTTTTTCTATTGATGTGCAGGAGAAACCTAGTGTAGGGTTCTTTGCTTTGAAAACAAGGTTCATTGGCCAATTAAAAATCAAGACAGCTAAAGGATATAACGACTAGAGTGACTATCTTAGTAAGATTTTATATCTTACTGAGGGTCATGATACTCACCTGGAATGTTATGTCTGTCAAATAACACATCAGCACTCTAGAATTCATAACGTAGATTAGATTTATAATAAAAAATCGAAAAATAAATGTTTTTAGACTTGATATAAGACTACTAAAATGGACTACCACCAAACTTAAAATTTAAAATCAAATTTGAATGGTAAAAAGTAACTAAGTTATCTAATGAGATTAGATTGATTTTGGTGTCTAATCCAATCGATTGACAGTAATATGTACACCTATCGAAAGAAATCCCCTTTAAGAGGTGTATAACACAAGGACGAGTTTGATGGGATCCACTTTGGTTCTTGGTCTGGAAAAGACATAGAAGAAAGAAGGAAAGCAAAATACTTTACCCGGATTCAGATTATAAGGGAGGAGAAGATGAACAACAAAATTACTTGTTAGCTGAACCTAAAGAAGGAGAAATGGGAAAACCATTTTGTTTGAATGTAACATTGGACGATAGCAAGTATTCCTCCCCGATACCAATAATTGGCTTATACATAGCGGCAGGTACTTTGGTGTGTGTTATATTTATGATTTGTGATATATTGCATGGATTGCGTCATAGGAAGCCATGGATACCATGTCGATTTTTCTCACTCAACTCTGTTACACTTACCCTTCTTGCAATTGCTTCAAAACTCCCGGTTGATCTTACTACTTCAATGCCTTCTGCCCAAGACCAATTATCCAAGTTGAGTGGTACTGTCTTAATATGCATTTCTATGAGTTTTTTCACCCTTTCGCTTGGAACTCAGAGTGACTCTGAACGCCTTTCAAACTTGATCGCCTTGAGCATCTTTGTAATAACTGTTGTTGTCAATATCTGCATACAGCTTGTCACTGGTGTGATCTTCTCATTCATTTTAGAACATATCATAACCATGTCTTGCATGCTACTATCGCTTGTTGTGTTGTGGTTCGCTTTCAATTTTCATATCCCTTTGTATATTTCTTCCTCTTCCAGCATTGCTGATGAACTTAAAATCTTTGATCCACAAAATTCTGAGAGTGAAAGTATGATGCATAGAATGAAGTCATTTTATCCATCTAGCTATCGACACGACCCTGAATTGAAACTCCTTTCTTCCCCAGTTTGCTTTATTATGTGCATGCTTTCTACAATTTGTGCACTTGTTCTATCAGAAGCTGCATTACGGTCCCTTGCTCTTAAGAAAGTGGAGTTTCGATGTGAAGTTTCTGATTATAAATGGTCAATGTGGATGATTATTGTGTCTCAGTTTCTCATTGTCTTGGTAGGGAGTATAGCCAATGTATTGAGATGGTTGCTATCATTCAAAGGGTTTGACAGTTTCTTATTTGGAAAAGAAAATTTTTATGATGATTATTTTGTTCCTCCTTCTTGGGTTTTATCAACTTTGCACAAGTTCCACATTTTGTATTCTTGGGTTTTATCAACCTTTTCAAACCTCCACATTACGTCATTCTTCAATATCTCTGTAATGGGGGGAGGGGGATTCATGTTTATCTTTCAAACTCTTACAAGGTACGCGGGTATAGCATTGCGTATATTAATCATGATATTGACGGTGTTTGCCACAATCTTTACTTTTATGTTCAAGATCCCCTCGATGTGCTTGATGAAAACCACTAAATTCTGTTATGGAAGAGGAAGAAACAATGAAGATAGAAATCGTATGAATATGAACCAATGGATACAGAGAAACTATGAGAAAGAAGTAAATAGATGGATGGAGAAATATGAAAGAGATTCTCGGCCAACTCATCTCATCCAACTTCTTTTCAAAACTGCTCCATCTCAAGAGTCAATTACCCATAAAATTTCTACATCATCAAATGATGATAAGAGTGTATCTTTTCTTTTAGTGGTACTCTTTATAAGAGTAATCACCATTGCACTTCCAGATATCCTTAGTGCTTCTTTAATTCGTACCTTAGACGAAGTTTTTGAAATCATTTATTTCATTGAAAAGAAAAGAAATTTCACTGATGACTTTGATAGAAAGAGACTAGCACTCGCAAAAGAATTATGGATTTTCAGGGACAACAATTGTCATTGGTTCAATACGAAATTCATTAAACCATGGGTAAAGAAATCTATGGATGCAGGGTTTCAATCTCAATCGGACTTAAGTTGTGCACTTGGGATTATCGAAGAATTAAAAGAAATATGCAAGAGAACTTCCTTTCTTTCGTTTGATGAAGGTATTTATACAGTTAGAGAAATAAATATCATCTATGGACTTATCATGGGACAAGGTTTCTTGGGACAACGATCACATGGGCGGACGTATGCATCAATGAACGAGCTATATGGGCAGATAGAGCAACTCTTTGTGGACATGTTGCATTTTTTTCTCTCTCAACTTCCACTTGCCTTATTCAAGCATCTTGTCAAGAGTCCGATTATGCAATGTGAAGAAAGATCAAGACTTGCCCTTAAATTCCTTTGCAAACTTGAACCATTGGAGGATAAAGTTCATTGGGCATTTCCTGAAGGAACTGGTATCACTAGCTTGATAACCCCACAAGGTCATCCTTCATTAACTGATGGAACTGTTATCACTCAAGTTCCAGTCATACACACTCAACGTATTGAACCAGTGGAAGGCAATGTTGATGCAGACGTTGCTCATCGAGTTATTGAAATCCAAGAGCTTGTTTGAACAGCATGGATTGTAAGTACATTTTATTTATTTTAATAGTACTATAGTTAGAGAAATTTCTTCTTTAATTTGTACTTTGGACCATTGTTTTAAACAATTCCATTTCTGATTAGGAGAATTAACTCAAAATTCCACTAAGTCAACCTGGTTTAGTTGGATCTACTAGGCATAAGATGCTCACTCAACCAATATCAAACCATGATTTCAGAAGTCAACAAAATCAATTTCAAACTTGATCCAATCAAGCTGTAATAATTTAAAATTTAAAAATTTCCAACTATGGCTAAAACATAGAATTTACTTTTCATTATTTTATATAATTTTTGTTTGTTTATCAAAATATAAATTGTAATTATATTATGACTCACCAAGGCACCCAACAAGTCGCAGATATAACCAATCCCCAATAAACCTTCAAGAAATAAGTTTTCCAATTTTTTAAGCATTACTAAGAAATACCTCATCTAATTAATGTTTGGTGAATGTCATTATTTGTATAATTAAATTTACATATCCGAAACTTTTAAGTCATATAGGAAATTTTTTGTCTCCCAACGTTGTTCCCCTAAGACTGTTTTCCGAACACTACCCATATATATAGGGTGGTGTTCAAAGGCCCTAAAGAGAGCCAAACATTTTTTCAATGTATGGGTTAGAAGTTTCGATCTATACTCTCTTCGGGGGAAACACTCTGTACATAAGCCTTTTCAAGGTTTGCCGTTAAAGAGTACGTGTTTGGGTTATTGTAGTTTTTCATAAAATAAAGCATTTCTATTTTTTTAATTGATTGTTTGTATTGAAATTCTCAATCTTCTTCTTTGGTTCTTGGGTTTGATTTCTAATGGATAGATTGTTTAGTTCATCTAATTCCAGTGCTTCTTCTCCTTGATTAGTAACTTTGTAGATTTTCTTAGATTAAAAAAAAAAAAAAAAAAAAACAAAGGATGGGTCCTTTTAGTAAAATTGGTAATCCATCCAATAATAATATTGAAAAGATAATTAGTTATTTTAGATCCATGATCTGGATAAGGCTCTCTGTCTCATGTCCCTTGCCCTCAAGTTATCATGAAAATAATAAAGGGAAGTTCTTGACAGACCTCTGATTTACCCACCCTGTAAAAACTAGGAAAATCTAATATTTTCTTACAGCACAAAGTGTGATTTATCAAATTTTAAACACATTATTTGGCAATTGGGTTTATTAATGATTCACCTATGATTATAGAACCTTTTTCGTATATTTCTACATATTTTTGTATTTTTTTGGTGTCCAAGTGATACTCAAATGTATTTGATAAAAAGGTGAAATGTGAATCAATTTTGTTCTATAAAGTTTTAATGTTAGGCTTGTAGTTGTATTTGCTTGAGATCAGTTATGCATTACTTGAGCATATTGCCACATGATCTCCCATTACTCACAAACAAATATAGTTATACATACCATCATAGTGTTTTAGTTATCAACTTAGGTCTTAAGTAATGGCAGAGGATTTAGCCTCTTTCTATTATTGTCGATTATAGTATATGACTCTTGGGGTTTTTGTTTATTTGAACCCAAAAAGTATTTGGACCACATTTTTATTGAATTGTTGCTTCCTTTTATTCCTCTATTGATATTTTCATGTTTCTAATATAATATAATATTGCTTCTCATATTGTGTTGTTGGTGTTGGTGTGTGCAGACTGTAGTTTTATGTTTGGTGAATATTTATACCATGCTTGGAAAGGCATTATTGTCATACTTGGAAGGGGCTTAATGTACGCAGTTGCGCTTGGGATTATGTATTTTGTATATTGTGTGGAATGTTTGCCATTTTTATATTGGTGGTTCTGAGTTTTGTGAGTGTATCGGTTCTGTTGTAGTGAAACCAAGTTATGGAGTTGTGCCAATACAAGAGCCCATTTACAATGAGAGGTTGGGGATTGATAGATATGTATGCATTGAAGGTTAACATATTCAGAAGAATCACCTTGTGGTAAGAAAAAAACAGAAATTCAGGGTTTTCAAAACAATTTGTAAAGAAGTTTGATATACTAATCAATTTTATTACATTCTTGAGTTTACTTATTTTGACTGTATTTCTATTTAAATTTTATTTCTATCAACTCTTGGTGTGATTTGCTAGCAAATAATTGGTTTCTTTATCAACAAGGGAGAACATGATGGAAGTGGCTTTAAAATCATTAAATAATAATTTTTTTTTTTTTTTTTTTTAATTATTACCGCCATGAGGTTTAGCTCCCCTCTACCCAATAATCAGTAAATAACCTTTAATGGACTCATCTTTTACTTCAGCCCCAAAAAAAACAAAACATCTCTGGATATCTACTTCCCCCAAAACTATGTACAGGCTCTTCAATGAGATCAATTGCCTTTCTGCTTGTGGTTAGAAAACCCCAATGTTCTTAAAGGCCAATTATTTGCACATTTTGAAATCTAACTAAAGATCCATTTTCACTCTCGTTGTTCGTAGTGTATGATGCCGATAATGAATGAGAACAAATAACATTAAAACTTCAACTTATTTTGTTAATGGTCGACCCGACACTTATCAAATGCCCCATCATCAAACATTCCTATTTAGTTATTATTATTCCAAAGATCACCAAGAATGTAAATTAGAATACATGCTCCTTCATATCATTTGGCTTGGGTGAAACAAATTAATTACAGTTGGATATTATTCAATCAAAGACCAACATGGTTTTATAACTTGGTTCCGCGTCCCGGACCAGTTTTCCAATACGTTTGAGACATCTTGTCCAAAAATTTCAAAAATGAAATTGACTTGTGCGTTTGTATCGTTCAGCCTTGATACCAAGTTAACTTAACTTGGACGATATGTCTTGGTGTCAGATGAGCTTTGAAACCATGGAGACCAAAGGTGCCCAACATGCATGACAGAAAAAATAACTACGTATCTTAGAAACACATTGCAGCACCTACACCATTTAACATCAAAACAATGATAAGAAATTGCTTCAAAGCCAAATTGTCATATCAGGTGACACATTAGAAAAGGAGTTGAAAAATAAGAAATCGTTGGTGGTAGTTCATTAACTACTTTCACCTGTCCAATTTGTTTTTTCTTTTTGATACATAGTATATATTTTTTTTAAAAAAGAGCTTTGTAGAGGGAGGGCATTGCAATTGACCAAGAGTTTATGTATCAATCTTGAAAAGCAATTTACACATATAAAAATAGATCCGAACCGTCCACCCTGTTAAGATCTAATAGCCTATGTCTTTTGTTTTTACATATGTTTTCAGGTAGGTAATAAGAGAGTCTTAAGCTTAAGACCTTTCATCTCTCCTGTGATTTTCATGCGGTCATTTTTTGAAAAAAATAATTTTGGATTTCAGCAATGGAGATGATGGTTTAAGAGAAATGGGATGATTTTTTGCGAGGATGATGTTTATGATGGAGAGATCATCGGCACCAAAAATCAGCTCATTCTGAAATTTCTAACTCCATCAAAAGGGGTTTACAAAAATCGGACAGTCCACGATTCTTGGTGACGATGATCTCTTAATCATTCTTACAAAAAATCAGTCCATTTCAAAATTTCTAACCCCTATTTTGAAATAATGTTTAGTTAATGTTTGACTTTCTTTAGAACCTCCAAATGCTTCCCATAAATATATGTGGGGAAAATGATGCACGGACCAAGGGACCATATAGAAGATGGACCGAGGTCTACATTTGAGCCACATTGATTGCCCCAATGGTCCAAATGACAATTCAACCTCTTGTCTGTGGTCTAGATTGGGCTTGAAAAAATAATCCCTCCCCTAACAAAGCATTTTTTTGACATCAAATCTTGGGTTTAAAAATTGATAGTAATTGAACTCTTAAATTTAAAATTTAAATTAGACGGTGAAAAAATCTCTTTTTTCAATTTTTATTTTTTATTTTTTGAGATTTCATAATTTATGTTCCATGGAAATAGATGACCCTTAGAGGTCCATACAAATTGCAGACCACTCAAATCTCTCTCCTCTCCAATGTTTCTCTTTCTCTCTCATCTCTGTCGGCCTTTGTCACTGTCACTCTCATCTCTAACCATGGTTTTTAAACTTGGTATCGCATTTCGTCTCGTTCAGCTCCGATACTGAGTCGTCTCGGATGAGTTTTCCGATACGTTTGAGACATCTCGTGAGATAACTCAAAAAATTGAACGTGAGCCGTAAAACTCGGTCAAAAAATGACTTTGTGAATTGGTCTCGTTCAACTGTGATACCAAGTTAACTCTGGCGATACGTTTCGGTCTCGGACGAGTTTAAAAACCATGTCTCTAACCTCTCTCTCTCTCTCCCTTTTTCTCTTACATCCACTCACGTATCTCTCCCCCATCTCAGTCCTCAGTCTGTTTTTGTTCTTTTTAGAGGATGAAGAACTCTGTTTTATAAAAAAACATAGAAATGTTAATTTTTTTTTGTTGTTGAAGTGCAATCATCCTAATAGGGTCCAAGGGCTATTTTTCAAGAGAAGGGCTGCAACCGATTCTATGTGATTTGCAAGTAATAACTCCACAAATTTTGGAGATGTATTTGATACATCTAATTGTGTGCCCATAGGGAACAAGTGAACAACACCCATAAATAATTAATAATTATAATTTTCTCATCTTAAATATTTTGTATTTTGAATGATACCCTCTACTTGTTTTGTCTTAGTAAAAGGATAATGTCATCCAATCTTTTGGACATTAAATATTTGTTTTTATTGAAAATGAAAAAAAACATTTTTCATTTTTGCCAAAGTGTTTATAAAATTTATTGCATAAGTATTAATTAACAACAATTTTTGGTAATTGTCATGGTTTTATCTAAAAAGTTATGATAGTGAAGATAGATAGATTAACTAACCAAAAACATGAAAAGGTTGCCATTAATGGAGGACAAGGGTGGTCTCAAAAATATACAGCAAAAACTAACTTCTCCTCACGAATAAGATCGCACATAACAAGAAAATGCTTAGAAGAGAAATCCCTAAATTCCTTAACACCAATGAAAATTTAAACACAATTAGATCGATGGCCACATGAAAATAGTACCCACTACTTCAAACTCACAAAAGAAGATGATCACAGCAAACCCAAAAGATCAACTTCTACATTCACCATTCTTCACTCATGTCCAAGAAAATGTGATAGGCATAGTTGATAGACTACAAAGGCAACCTTAGCCTTCAACCCATTCCAATGATATAATCACCCATGTGCTTTGTAATTAAGTTAATTGTTGAATTTAGTCCAACATTGAACACTCATTGGCTTGTCTCTCTCCTTATAAGTTCCTGGGCTGTCCACTCATTGCCAATTGATTTTGAGTTGAACCCCCAAGTTTTTTATGGTATCAGAGACGGTCTTTTTCTCCTCCACGTCACCCAGTCAGGTGTGTGTTGAGTTTAGTTTCACATCGGACACAAATTGCATTGTCTCTCTCCTTATAAGCTCCTGGGCCTCTCCACTCATAGCCAATTAGTTTTGAGTTGGACACCCAAATTTATCACTAACTGCCTCTTGCAATCACCAATCAACTTGTTTTTCTGTATATAATTTTCTCACTATACTATCACATTCCTTCAAGATCGTGGATACCCATAGTCCCGAAGTTCAGATTCGGTAAATATTCAGCAGGGGTCAGTCAAATAAGTTTAAGAAAGATTCGTAAAAAAATTCAAGGAACATTCAATTGACGTTTTTAGATTTCTTACCAAAACCCATAATCTCCAACCTCCCTAAAACTGTGTCATGTTCTTGACATTTGAATATTCAAAAAATTTAAGAGTTAAGGACAAACATATTATCACATTTGACGATTAATCAATGTTGAGAGAATTTTTACAAGTTTCGAAAATATTTGGAAAATTTTGTGACTGAAGATACCCATCCCCCCCATGGAAACCCAAACAGCAGAGATTCTATTAATCATATAAAAAGTTCTAGCAGGACTTCCTGATTTTCAAAATAAAAACCTTTTCAGCTTTGATATTATAAATGAAAAAAGCCTCTACGAGAATCTGCAAGTAGTTTTTGAAACAAACATTAAAACTTGCTACACACTGGGGGGAGTCGATTTTGATGATTATGTTTAGATGGGAGCAACGATAAACGAACCTATATCGTAAATCACCTAAAACTATTAGATTACCCATAAAAGAAGAATCTTGAACAAGAAAAGCATCACAAATCAAAGAAAAATTTATCAAAGATGAGAGAAAAAGTTAAAAAATGATCAAAGATGATGGAATTGAAGACATGCCCAGATTGATTTCTATGCAGGGAAAGTTCGAGAAAAAAATGGATTGCTAAATCAACAGATGAACCTCCAAAATCTTTCGAATGACGATCAACTTTTGAACAATCGAAAACTTGCTAGAAGGACAACCATTATGCATTGCAAATCCTAGACTTGGAGAGTTTGGTAGAGTTTTATCAACTCCAAAGAGGAAATTAAATTGTTTTTCTAACATTAGATAGAGGGTGTTGTTGCGATTCTCGACCAATATGGTAGGAGTTTCAACTCCATTGATATCGACACGATTCCTTGGAATTAGACACCCAAACAGTGGCATGTAATTTACATAGTGATTTGCAATTCCAATGCCCTTGTCCAAGTGAGATTGGATCCTCTATAGTTGTTTGTACTTTGTAGTGATATTTTACGGTTAAGGGAGAGCCAAGTCATCAATCCACAAATATCTTCGTCCTTAAAAAAATTGGAGGTCATGGACAGTCCATATTTATTTAATTTTTCTCTTTTTATTTTCTCATATATATTCTAATTTATTTGAATTTCGTAACGTAAAATATCCTAATTGATATTATTGCATATATTATTCTCCAACACTACCTTTTCTTTGAGATGAGATACATTGATAATGTATCATAATTTGATGGATCAAACTAAGCCTGGTTCAAGCTCAAGGACCTCACCTTAATTTTATTTCTTTATTTAGTTTTTTTATTTATTATTATTATCGGACCGGGTTAGTAATCCACACCCCAATGTAATAATTGGAAACAAATTTGATGGGGGTATATAAGTAGTAATCTAAGATGATCAGGGGTATTTGTGGAACGTGGAAGCAGATGAGTTAATGATCCGAGTCAACACGTGTAGTCTAGTTGGCAATGGTAAGGGAATTGGTGCGGTCGAGGCACGTGTGACGGTCAACTATACACGTGAGGCAGAGATAAACAATCATCAAGATTTGTGCGGTCACGATTTGTTTATTGGAGTCTAGATCAGCAAACGAGATCGATACACGTGGAGCTTCTCTACTTCGTGGGTCGTGATCTGACTTTGGATTTCGTGATCTCTCACTCGTTTTACGCGTTTCGCTCCGGATAAGAAGATCATCGCGTATGTCGGCAACTTATAGCTATTATTTTTATAATAGTAGACAATCGTTAGATTCGTGTGTTGTGAATCTAGAGGATCGTATAAGAAGATGATCGATCTGCTGGGCTGACTGTAACAACATAGTGAGTGAACTCGGATGAGTCAAATAAATACATGCACTAAACTTATTAAATATTTTAAATCAAGCTTTTGGCTTTTCATTCGTCACATTCAATTAAAAGTACATTTGATGGATTTATGCAAAAATCAAATGCCGAGAAGGGTTTATCAAGATTTTTGTGATGAGAATTACAAAGACTTGAAAGAAAAATTGGCTTAACTTTCTATATCTATATATGTGTAGATGCAATTTCTCATGTTACCTTGAGATCTGCACATCTGATCTTGATTTTGTTCATCCTGAGTGGTAGGGCTGCCTATACCATAATCTCTCCGACCATCTAATTAGAAAATAAGTATAAAAATAAGTAGAGTTTCTCCCCCTTTATCAGAATCAAAACGTACTTTTTGCATGCTACTCCTCTCTTATTTATAGAGATCCCTCCATGATCTGAGTATGATTTTCCTTGATATCATCTCCCTTCAAATTTGGTGTATCAATTAGGATATTTTTCTTTCTTTTTCGGTCCTCATTTTGATTCTGTGTATTTTGGGATTTGATTTTAGATCCACTTCTTTAATTTGATATCTCTTCGACTTAGATCCATGTGTCCCTTCGACATCTCTTGGACTTGTAAGGTCATCTCTCGGTCTCGGATCCACGCGTATCTTGTAAGATTCTTGGGATTTGTGTCCTAGTCACGTGTCTTGATCTTGAATTATTACTATAATGATTATTCACAATATGTATTAAACTTATTAATTATTTTAAATCAAACTTTTGGCTTTTCATTCATCACATTCAATTGAAAGTATATTTGATCGATTTATGCAAAAATCAAATGTCAAAAAAGGGTTTATCATGATTTTTGTGATGAGAATTACAGAGACTCGAAAGAAACATTGGTTTAACTTTCTACACCACTAACGCATAAGCATTTTTTATGTATTATTGGGTTGGAATCATTTGATATTAGAGCTAGCATTCCATCTCGTGTTCAAACCTTAGAAAAAATGACTTCTGGAAATAACTACCTTGGGGGTTGAAAGAAAGAGTATCTTGAAAGGTAGGGTTGCAACCCGGCCCGATTGGGGATCAACTCCCGCCTAAGCCAAACTTGACAAACACCAACCCGACCTCTGGCATGAAATGCTCAATCCAAATCCTAATCAGGTCGGGTTAATGCATTCTTCATTAATACTAGGCAATTTAGTATTGCTATGGGGTTATATAAAGATAAGTTGTGTGTAAAAGAACTAAAAATTTACAATTATTTTTCTTAAAAATTTATTTCAAAAAGTTTATATACTTAAAATTATAAGCACATTTAAAGAGAGGAAAAAATAATAAGATTAATTAAAATAATTAACTTTTATTAATAATCGTAATTTTCAAGAAGAAAAAAATATTTAAAGTTGTAATATAATCATTGCATGACAATTTCACTTAAAATAAAATAATTATTTATCTAATGAAAATATTCGTACGTTAATTTTGATATATTGATAAACAAAAGCATATATGTTGAAATATGAATTATGAATGTGAAAGAAATTGAGATAAGAAATATTTCAAAATTATAATCATAATCAGTTCAGGTTTAAACAAATTGGATTGGCTGATACCCATGCTCGAGCCCAATCCAATTTGAGTTAGGCATTTTTTTTTAATCCAAACCCAAGCTAACTATGCCCATACCTGACCTAAGATTAGATTCAACCAAGCGAGTTTGGGTTTTACCCACCCAAGTTGCTGCCCTGTTGAAAGGCGTAAGATTTCAACCTCAAAGATGGGCTTAATTTTTCACACCACTCAGACTTTCATTTTTTTAGGTATTGATTGTGTTCACATCAAAATATCCTTATTAGTGAGAATGAAATTGACATCGTTCACGCATTGCTGAAGTGGAGGTGCACACAAAATCATAGATGTTTTTCACTCATATCTAAAATGAAAACCTACACATAGTGACATGCTATGGGCATCCAAAAGTACCTTTGTAGTTGGTATCATTAAGGGATACTTCTAGGCTAGACCCCTAAAAAACCTTCATCAACATCGTCATCAAAGAATCCTGAGTAGTAGTTTGCTTACAGACTTTTTCCTCACAGAGCTTAAAAACTATCCAATGTGCGACACTTGCAGTTCTAATGAGGGCACTTTTATAAGTTTGGGGATGCCCTCAATTCATGTGGAGTCGACGCGTGATCCTGTGAGACTTGTGAGGAAAAAGTCGGTGAGCAGAAATTTTTTTCAACAATTCATGCATTATAGAATCGAATCCACTGAAACACTTCGGGTGGACATAAAGTTAGGGATTATAACATGGCCAAGTTCTCAAGTAAATTCGATAAATTGGCCGTGAGCGAGTTGAGTACTTAGTCAACTCAAAATCACATCAAATTGAATTGACTTGGCCGAGTTTTGAGTTGACTTTACGAGTTTCAAAACATACTTATAACCTATCACTTTAGTATTATAGGGGGACTAAGTCCCATATCATTAAAACAAAATATTAATTCATAGAAACTAGAAAAATATTAATTCATGGAAGCTAGAATCTAGAGCCCTATTAAAACCCATTAAATGTCAGTCAATTAAACCAAATAAGAATTTTAGGGAGAGATTAAGACTAAAAAGTACAACTTCCCTTAGATTATGGAGTATTATATGGGAGACCTACTAGTTCAAATACCCCCCACGTCCCTTAATTCTCAATGTTATGGGCACCTCCCCTACAGCGAGAATGGCTACTCTTATCAACATTACTACCATTCTCTCTGTCACAATCCCTCTCCTCCTAATTTTCTTACACTCTTGTGCCGCTTTCTCGACCACCATCACTGATATAGAAGATGGCGAAGACTACATTGTTGATGCTCAGCCCCTTAGTCTAAATGCCCGACCCAACCCCCGATATCAACCAAAAAAAATAAAGAAGGGTGCACGTTGTCATCCCATCTCTCATAATATATGTAACAATGTGTCGGTGAACAATGGGACTGGGCTTCTTCAATGTTGCAAGAAACATTGTCGTAATGTACTCGGTGATCGGAACAACTGTGGAAGCTGTAAACATAAATGTGGATATGGTGAGCTTTGCTGCAATGGCATTTGCACCGATGTCGCTTACAACACTGATCATTGTGGGAAGTGCCGTGTCAAGTGCTCGTCTGGTCTGAAATGTGAGTATGGAAACTGTGGGTATGCTTGATTTTATTTAAGAATTTTAAAGAGTAGTGTGCAGCTGAGTTGAGATAGAGAGAATGAGAGAATGGGGAGACAAAATAAAGAGTAGATGGTAGTTCTCTATATCTACATGAAAGGGTTTATTAATCTTCTTTTGGGTATACAAGGATTATGTAAACTAGTTTGTTTGGTCAATAAAAGAATAGTGGTGATACTTGTTTGTGTGTTTTTCCCTTTTTGAGTTTTTATGTTTAATGGATTGTGGGGAGATTCTTAATCACACTATAATGTTTTTCAGTTTAACAGTATGTATTTCTATATAGCTTTTGTTTCCAAGCATTGAGATTTTTTTTAAAGCATTACTAGATGTGACTCATGTGAGTATTTCTTAAGATGGCATTTGGGAATGCATTTGAAAAGTGATTCTACATAAACTAGCTTCCCGCTTCCAACGTTTGCTAGAAGCCAATAATACGTAAAGTCACAGAAAATTTGCAATTGTGATTCTTATAGAAGTGCACTACTTCTCAAAACGAGATCGACCTAAAATTCTCTTTGATGCTGAGATCCTTCTGAACTATTGTATCTGAATCCAAAACTTCCTTTTTTTGTTTATTTCCCATCGACCCATTACCGTTGGGGTGGCAATGTAGTAGATTTGCGATATTTCATTTTGTGTACTAGAAATATTTCGTGCAATAGCGGGCAATGCAACATATGATTCTACAAGACCAATGGGTTTAATCAAATTCAATTAAATAAGCTCAGCTTATGAACATGGAGGTCTGTTTAGAAATGGATATAAAGAACAATGGAAGCAACGTGAATGATTGTCTGCTCTTCGATAAATTCCATGGGAATGATTCATGTTTTTCTTCAAACATGAAGTTCTATTAATGAGATCACATTCTATATTTTAGAAGACTGAATATCCGAGATCTGATTCTGAAGATGATTTTTCCATAAGAAGGGTCCTAAAACCTGAATTTTTGTAAACTAAACAAGTGTTTCACGTAATCTTAACTTGCAGTTAGCTTCACAAAAATGCATTTAGAGGAGAGAAAAAAGAGGGAGAAGAAAATATGGAAGTACAAAAAGGGTCATATATTTTTCGGAAATTTCTCTCGTTCTTATAACCAGTACTTTTAGAATTGAAAGAGCTTTTCTTATCAAAGTAGAATCCCAAATCCAAAGAACTTCTTTGGAGAAATAGAAGATATGGAAAGTGGGTTGAGATTAAAAAAATTAAAATGGTTGTCAGTACCTAAACAACATATTTAATTTCATTGTTTGTGTTAATAAGAAAAGTTAGTTTATATTGCTGTTCTTTGGCAATATAAACTATGTTGAACTGTTTTCGTGATCTTCAAGGATAATTTTATACATTTTTTTTGCAAGTATTATGTTACCATCTTGTATCTTCAATACTTAATTGCCTAAATTTGGCACCATTTTTTATAGTAGTAACTAGAAACAGTGGCTGGGACTTGGGAGATGAAGAGAGACCATTGATGTGGTTTGACACAGTAGCAAAGCTGAGGGAAGCGGTTGGAGGGCCCTAAAGAGTGCCAAACATTTTTCAAAACATGAGTTAGAAGCTTCGGAATGAGCTGATTTTTGGCGGATCTCTATGGTGAATAGATCATCCTCACAAAAAATCAGCTCATTCCAAAACTTCTAACCCTAATTTACAAATTGAAAAATCGTGGACTGTCCGATTTATATAAACCATTTTTGATGGGATTAGAAGTTTCGGAATGGGCTGATTTTTAGTGAGGAGAATCTGTCTCTTTAGGGCCTTCGAATGCCACCTGAATTTAAATTGTTCCACTATTTAGTCTTCTGTCATATTAAGGAGAGATTTTTTTAAGCTAACAGCACCGCCCTTCGTATGTAAATCACTATAAAATCAACATACATCTTGAGGTGCTGCTAGTAAAAGCTGCTGTGGCAATAGAAGCTCTCATATTAAGGGATAATAACTGCTACCAACGATTTGCACACAAATCCATAAGTAGGGTTGTCCACGAATCAGATCGACTCTATGATCTAACATGGTCAAACAACATTTTTCCCCTTCATGTATATCCAGGAATAGCAATGGAACAAAAACTATATAAAAAATTAAAAAAGGGGACATTTTATTTCTTGTACAAAGTGTTGAACAGATGCAATGCAAGAAAACAGAAGAAAAATTACCTACAAAATCACACATTAAATTTCGAAAAGAAAAAACTGTTGTTGGTAGTTCATGTGCTGCTTTCTGCTATTCTGCCTTTGTGTTTCATACTTTGATTTCATGAATTGATCTCTTCCTTATCTGCTCGGTCATAACTCTCAGTTATACTGGAAATATCTTACCCATTACAAATTCCACGATGAAGATTGAAACAAATCTGACACGATTGAATGTTGAATGAAACTGAAGTTCACACGACCATATGGCCACAATTGATGAAGAAACTGTTAAAAACTTTAACTCGTATTACAGATTATAAATATCGGATGAGCTCAACTGCAAACTTTCCCTTCTTTGTTGTGTTTATCTCACCTACCTGCATCAAAGAAAGTTCTAGTTGTGTGATATTCACAAAGAAAAATATGAATTGCAATGATACTCTCGGGAAGGGGAAAAACAAATCCATTCTACGAACAACAGTATTGTATTGCTTCAGACTACCCACATTACTTCAGAAAAATGGGTCCAATGTGAAAAAAAAAATTGGTTTCCTTGATAGGTATAAGGGAGAATATTATGGACTTTTGATCCCAAGTATGTGGCACTACTACTCACACACCTTACCAACTTACCGTGTTGATACCCTCAGGATATGTTTACATATTAGACCATGACAGGACACTTGAGTGTGGTTCAAACAAAATATGATTTAGTATTGAAGTAGATATAAAAAGACCACTTTTGATCAAATTTTATAGCTCACCTTCAGCCTTCCTTTACCACTAATTGAAACAATGTCTCCAGTTCTGAGAATGGTCCCGTTTTTTGTCACAGGTGTCCAGTTCACACGCACATCTCCATTACTGAAAATAGATTAGATATTAGAGCTTCCACATTGCATTGTACAGCAACAATTTTTGCTATCAGAGCAAGTTTTGATGATGATGGAAAAGACTTGCAATTATTTCAATGGTAACATGTAAACTAATGAAATCAGGGAGTTGTGAACTATATGTGATGCTTGAGGAGAACTTGTTAAGCTTGTAACTGATCCTCTAGTATAGAGTACTATATTTTTGTATATGCGGGGGTCGGTAGAGAAGTTTGCATGGTTGAGACATGCATATTGGGCTTCAGATTGTTCTTTCTTCATTTTCTTTTGGATAAAAATATTCCGAATATTGTACTGTGTGATTGCTCCGATGGATTGTTGCCTACTTTTGGGCCAGTATTGAGCTAAAACACATGGATCAGTCTCACACGTGAATCTTACAAATTCCTCGAGGGTAACAAGAAAGACTTTTTGAAAATAGTTTCTGTGATCAAAAAAGCTTTAAAAAAGAAAAAAGAACATGAAGAAGAGTCTTAGATTTTTGTTGAACTGCTAATCATTAAGGTAAATGGTTAAAAATGGAGAGCTAACAAAGCAGTTGAGATGGGGAACTCACGGGCATCGCGTCTGGTCCTAGTGGGCCTCGCATATCTCATCTTAGTTTTTGGATGATACCTTAGTGTTTATAGATTCTTCGGAGCCTCAACTGAGATTCTTGTGTGGCATTCTGGGTTGCTTTGAGATTGTGTCAAGAATCAAGGTGAACCATAGAAAGAGTAATGTATTTGCAGTGGGTGATGCTCCTAGTGTGGAGTTATGGACCGCGTCGAGCAGTTTTCAGGTGGGTTGCTAACCTACTACCTATCTTGGTTTGCCTTTGGGGGGCAGCATACAATAGTCAAGCTCTGTGGGATCCGGTTATTGAACGGTTACAAAATCATCTTGGGACATGGAAGGCGAGGCATCAAGGGGGAAGAAAAATTGACTCTCACAAAGAGCTCTCAGGCAAGCATCCCTAATTATTTCCTTCCTCTTCTTGTTGCCAAGAAGTGCGGAGAACAAGTTAGATAAAATTTACAGATATTCTTACTGAATGACAAAGATGGGTCAAGAAAGCTTTATTTGATGAGTTGGAAAGGTATGTGCTTGGCTAAGAACAAAGGGGGTTTGGGCTTGAGGAGGTTCGGGTGGATGTGATACAGGACAATGAGAGGGGATAAAATAATGGTATTTGATTTAGGAAAAATAGGAGATTTATGGAAATCTGGTTGGGGATTAGGTTAAGAATTTTGGTTAAGATAGGGTAAACCCAAGAGGTAAGATGAAAATTTTATTTCAATTGTTGTAAAGTAGAGAAAATGGTTAAATAATGATTAAAGGTTAAGAGAAAAGATAAAGGATTCAAGAATTAAGAATCAAAAATAAAGAAAGGGGTTTCAAGAATCAAGAAAATCAGGAATAAGGAATTAAAAGAAATCAATAAAAATAAAAGAATAAAAAAATATTATATTGGACTCTCTCCAAAATGTCCTCACACCACATCATTAATGAGAATATCAAAGCTTCAATCTCAATTTTATTCATCATTGAAGAAAATTACAAGAAGCAAGTATTTATAATGTTTTCTACACCCTAAATCTAATTTCAACTATCCAATTAAAATAAGGAGATTCAAGGGTCATTATGAGTGTGGGCTGTGGAGAGGTATTCTTAAGAGTGAGATTCAAGGTAGGAAGGGGAAATAGGATCTATTTCTCGGAGGACTGTTGGTGTAGAGATATTCCTTTTTCGGAGAAATTCCCTTTCCTTTTATGGACTGTTCACAATAAAAGGGGAGGCAATTTCTTCTCTTAACATAAAATAGGAGAAGGAAGAGAGATAGCTTGGGATTTTGGCTTCAGAAGAAGCTTCAACGAATGGGAGGGTGAGGAGTTAGGGTCTTTGCTGAGATGTTTGGAGGAGACTACTTTTGAAACCGGCTCCCAGGATAAAAGGTTGTGGGTTGGAAGCAAGGGTGGGGTTTTCTCAATTCGCTCAATTCACTCTCACTTTTGTGCCCTTAATTCGATCTCTTTTCCCACTTCAACAATTTGAGGGCCTAAAGTTCCTTCTAAATTTCATATTTGGCTTGGCCAGCAGCTTTGGAGAGACTACCCACCTAGGACCTTCTCCGGAGAAGAGGGTTTGTGTTTCCGAACTTTTGTAGGATGTGCAACGAAGACAGGGAGTCAACAAACAGTGTCTAGCTGCATTGTTGGGTTGCACAACAGATCTAGGAGCATTTTCTTGGTTTGTTTGGTCTAGTGGGTTACTTTCCAAGCTCGATTTGTTTGTTGTTCGAGTTTTGGTTCTATTGAGGCATTTCTTTCAGAGAAGCGAAGTGTATACTTCGGAACTTGACACCTCTTGCTATTTTTTGGGGTATTTGGAAGGAAAGAAACAAATGCATTTTCGAAGACAAATAGCTCTCGTTGCAGGACATTGTGATTTCAGTCTTTTCTTTTTGTTCTTTGGGGGGAAATCTCTAACATTTTTAGGGGGGGGGGGGGGGGGGGACGGTTGTCTTTGAGGATCTCCTAGTAAGATGGGGTCGTGTTTGTTATCTAGTTGTTTAGCTTTGTAGGTTTTTCTTTCTTTCTTTCTTTCTTCTCTCTTGGTAGTTCACCTCGATCACCTTGTATCTTCTTTGTTTCTAAATTTTTGGCCTCTCAAACAACAAGTTTATTTTCTGTTTGCTTTTTTATTTCTATATATAGTTGACTTATTTATAGATTTTTTCTTTTAAAAATTATTATATTTTTTAAATCACGGCAAATACTTCATGCAACCTCAAGGCTTACAGCTTGCCTCACAGAGGCAAACCATCTTGTGTAGGCATTTAAATTTGCTTCAACCAACCTTATTGCACTTGAGATTTAATTAGGGTTGACTAAGCACATTTAGTTGTTATTAATTGAAAAGATCTATTTTGGTTTGGTAGCTGCACTGTAGTAGGACTTAATTTTGGAACAAATATGTGACTACAACAAACAAAGTCATGTCAGTCTAGGTTTTAGAAAGTGCAAAGTTAGTTTCAATTCCATGTTTAACAAGTTGCGGTGCAATTAGGAGTTCCTAAAGAATGTTGTGCACTCGTCTACAAATATCCCATGTATTCTTGCAGTGTTCAATTTTCCTTTAGGTTGCTGAGGTGTAAACTGTTGCTTGGGTAGCGTCCTTTGGAAGAAAGAGACAATAAAAACAATTGGAGTCTGAGCATTGGAAGAGGTCGTACCTGATCAAATCAACTAATTTTGAACGTGAAATCTTATATCCAGCACTAGCTACAGCATCGACCCTCAACGATGCTTCAATGGCTTTAAATGATTTAGTCCTACAATAAGTAAGAAACCATCTTTTAATCTTCAGTTGATTATGAAACTTATCATGGAAATGGAAACCTGAAAAACAGAAATACGACAAATGTCCTTTCAAAAGAAATACGACGAAGGAGGAGACCCGGGATAATGAAGTCTGACCTCGGTGGTTCGTACTCTAAAGCAAGTAAGGGTATCTTTGCGCAAGAGACTGGAACATTACCAACCTGAAAGATGAAACAAATAGCGAAGGAAAATGCCAAATGATGACCGTTACATTGAATGCAAACCAAAGTTCAAACATTACAAGCCAAAATTTAGTGGAATTTTCTTACAGACTTTTTAACGTTATTTAACATTAGTTATGGGTCCCACCTCCACCATATAACACCATTATGATACTGTCATAATCGTTGTAAGGATAATGCCAACCAACCATTACATCATTAGAACTGACCCCTTTAAACTTAGATATTTGCATCTAAATTGAAGTTCCAATATAGGCATGATACCCATTTCGAAGACCTGAGTAACATAGACGGTACTAATTTTATCTATGATACTAAATTTTGCCATATTTCCAAAACTATACCACGGAATTTTCATTTCCTCGTGGACCAAAACGAAATATTAATAAAATATTGCACTTCCAAAGAAAATTTCTATTTTTGCATTTAATCAACAGATTCTGGAAAGTTATACATTGGAAGGAAGCTTACCTTGTTCAATGATGACACAAGAAAGTCAACAAGTTCTGGGATAACGAGAATTTGAGCCCCTTTCTCACCCTGAATGGCAGGTAACAGAAGACAAAAATAAAAACCACACAAAATTAGTCAAATCTAGATCTATTGCCTGAATATTATAGACATCGATAAAATCGATAAATCGAATATCAGCATATGTAACACCAAAATCATGGGTTAAGATAATGGACCTACTAAGAGCTTTCTCAGATCAAATTCAACCTGATTGGATGATTACAACCACAAAATCAATGTGAATTTCCTTTGAATAGTAACCAACTTATCTTACCTTCCAGATGAAAAAGGAAGATAAGACTGGACTTGGCCCCTTGCATGAGTGCTACATGTCCTACTATTCTCTTATATATTATAATAAGGATTTATAATACTAGGAATATGCATTTTTACATTTGTTAAATCTATCGTATCATAAGCTCAAAACCCTAAATAACTAAGAAAAATCTTAAGTGTCACACACACATTATTGGATTTAAAACTATGCAATTCCCACAATCTCATAAACTTCCCCCAAACAATTTATATGAGCTTCCAAACTGTGCATTTATCCGGGTAAATTGGAGATGATACCTGTAAGATAATATCCCCAACCTTATCTCTTGCAATCCCTGTACCAAGTATTGATCCAAGGAAGTCACCATGAGAAGAAGGTTGAAACCCAAAGTTTCCTGTGATACTGGAAGGAGTAATTATTTAGTCATATAAATAAAGGTTAAACTAGTTGACATATTAGATGCTACAAAAGCCAACAACTGAATCCAATTGAAAAGTGAAAAAGGTAGTAAATAGACCTCAGTGCCGCAACTACATCTGGAGCATTTTTCATAGCTTCGGAATGTCCAACTGAAAGCCGGCAACGTTCAGCCTAAGCAATTTGGATAATAAATCATCATATATATCTGGATAAGAAATTTACAGCTTGACACAAGATGAACCAGCATTTGTTGGTTTAACCTGAGGATATCCTCCTTGAGCTACGGCTTTGACGTCACTTAGTTTTTCCATTACAAGCATTGACTCCTTCAATATTGGTGGGGTAAGAAAGTCTGTGTGGAGAACTTCTCTTCTAGACGATGCTCGTCTTGCCTAGCAGAAGTTTGGAAGTTGGAATGAAAATCAGTTCAAAAGGTAAGAATACATACAATTAGAAGCTTTTTCACCCGACGATTCCTAAGATTACATTGCTAAAAAAACTGAAAATAGATACAGAATGAGCAAAGTTGATGCGCACAAGCACTAATCAGAGAGGGATCTGAAACTTTCATAATTTTTTTTCCTACATTACCACATTTCGCATCCATCTCAGTGAGCAGATAGTGTCAATTCTGCAGTAGCAAGAAGTACCATGTTCTTGAAATGCATCATAGAATTAAACATTGAAACATGGGAAATGTAAATACCATCTCAAGAATATGCTTAATAGCCTCAGCGGTATTTTTGTCTCCCACTCCTTTAAGTAAAACATCAGCATCATCTCTCTTTAAAGCATGCACCACATGACATATCCCTGCTACTAAATATCACAGAATATCATTAACTATACGAAATACTGGTCTTCAGCTATCACGTTAAATGTTTTAGGTTTGAATTATATGTAGATAACGAATAAAAGAACAATAATATCACTTCATCTAATTGATCTTGGAACCGCAAATGAGATATTTATAAAAATGTATGTCCATCAGTAATGTAATCAATAATAACCATTAATAATCAGGCAATAGGTTTTGCCAAGATTCATCACCGGTACGGGAATTTGATAAAAAAGGTGACCCATGTTCTCTTAGGTACCCTTCACTATCTTAGGAGGATAAGTGTGCATTAAAGCAGTCATACAATGCACACCAACAAGGCAGACAATCTTGCAGATTATAAGGTTAATTGTAACTTCTTATGTCCACATTGCATGGGACAATAAATAAGTGGCATTCATAACCATCATCAATGCCTTGTGCTAAATATTGGGTGCGGTCAATATGAATCTTTTGTAAATTCATTTTTTATCTTCAGATATTTACTTACTAACTCTATCCACATCATGTTCTCTCACTTTTTTAGAATCTTCAATTTGTACCAGACCGCTCCTTCAGACTAATGTGTCCCTTGCCATATTTGACTTTCCATCAATTTATGACCTATTTAGGTTATCCTTAGTTTCCCTCAGATATAACTATTTCTAATTATATATTTCTTAGTCTTACAACTCATCTATCTCAACCTATTCATATGAGTCACAGTCACTCTATGAACATGTTGTTATTTGACTTCCAATATTTTGAAGTAGTATTCATGAAAAAGTAATAAATAATAAACACCCTTTGCTAATTGAACTTTTAGGAAACAAGAAAATCCAAGAAAGCGATCACAGAGAGAACCACAGAGTTAAAATAAACACTTTCGTAAATCTAAAAATTAATAGATTGGGAAATTTTGGCCAATGGGTACTAAAATTACCAAAAATTGGCACAAACTCACCATCAAAATGTGACGATTATAGAGAGAAACAAAGCTTAAAATAACACTTGAATCAGTTCAACAATTTCTTCATGGGTACTTAAGATTACTACAAATTAGCACAAATTCTACATAAAAAATGCGACGATTACAGAGTGAAACAAACACTTGAATCAATTTTACAATGTCTTCAAGTTTGCTGATATTTTCCTCTTCTATACAAATAATATTTAACTGACTGGGAACAAATTAAACATCAAAATTTTATTTTTCTTCATTTGATACTAACTTTTGATACTCGATAGAGTTACAGAATCTACTGTTTCAACTTCAAAAAGAAATAAAAAAAATATACACCTGAAGAAGAATTCGAAGTTGTGAGAGAAACAGAGTGACTGTGAAGGATTCGGTGTTTGATGGTTCTAGCAATCCGAGGAATTATAAGTGCTCCAACTATTCTTCTTGGAAAAACTGGAGCAGCAAAGATGGTGGCAGCAGCCATTTCGTTTGGCGCAAGGGAAACAAAGGGCTTAAAACTACTGCTTTGGATCCTGTACTCACGGGAGTCAGGTTAAATCTGACTTTCGAATTCTTTTCTACGTGGCACATCATCGTGGCCCACTCCAACCTAAAATCAGATCCACTACGATTCAATAACTTCGGTTCTGGATGTATGATTACCTGATTCGTCGGTTCTCTTGATTTGAATACGGGTTAAAGTTTGTGATTCGTTACTCAGGAACGAAGATAGCTGGTTTTGGGAAGAAAAAAAATCAAACTTTTTTTTATTTATATTATGAGCATGAGGGTATTTTGTCATTTTTCATTAGTCAGTAAACACTAAGGTCAACGATAATGAATTCGCCACCATGAATTGGTTTGATTCTAATCGATTTGTGCTTTGATTCCTTTTTAAAGAATTGGGTAACCCTAAACTGCAAGGATTGATGTTTTGGATTCCAATAAGAATCTGATCTGATATCTTATTGGATATGATCTAGATCAATCATGACCCGATCAAATAAGAAGTTAGAAAGTATATAATTTATATTATATGTTTGTTAAAATATATAAAGTGTACATATAAAATTAGGTTTGGCCTAATATAAACCCGATTCTATTATAACTCATTTTGAAACTTATCGGATTTATTGGAGTGGTACCAAATCGACCTTGATTTGATCTGAACACGATCCATTGACTCGGTGTGATTGTCAATGGTTCGAACCGTAAACAGTCTGATGCGATTCAAGCCACAAAAGTTGAAACCTAACCAAAAATTGGTCCAGACCCTGCCCTATCTAGCTGTTCAGTCAGATTGGGTCAAATAAAAATCATGTATGTCCAAATCCACAAGCATCCGGGCTTATTTATGGGTCGGATTCAATTTAAACATATTTTCCTTTTACATAGATATTTCACAACTATTAACTTAATTACAAAAATGGCCCACTTCTTGGGTAATGGTCAAAAGACCATTTGCTATTGGAACTCTATTTTTTGGATCAAAATATCCTCATGCAGGTTTATTTTAACGTAATACTAGTGAACAAAGTTTTCTTTTTTTATTAATTCATCACTCCTTATTATATAGGGAAAATTATATAATAATCCCTACACTAACTTTTCTTTCAATTTAGTCCTTGACTTTTGCAAGTTATGAAAATAATCCATTTAGTAAATCCTTATTTTCAAAATGATTCCTAAACCCTACTTTAGCCATTTCTCACGGTTGAAATGTTGACATTTCCGTAAGCATTTAAACTTACCACTTTCATAAAAAAAACATTAGATTCACAACATCTCGAAAGAGTTTAGGAGATTCCATTCCGATGAAAAGGATTTGAGAAGGAAAAAAAAGAAATCATTTTCAAGGGTTTTTTTCAAACATTTCGAAGATGTTTCTAAAAAAAAAAAAATTTGAATGAAATAGTACTTTTTATGTTGTTTAGGAATTTTTCTGATAAACTTGTACATCTCCTTCACTTCCTTTGTGGTAAGCATTGAACTTAGTTTTAGACTTGTAGACACCCCAATTTGAACGGGTCCCCATTCGAAAGGATAAAACAAAATCGACTTTAAAAAAAAATCCGCCAACGAGTCTAAATCGTCGAAACTTGACATTTTGATCAAATCGAAGGTTCCTAAGATCCCTAAAAGTCTCAGGGACCCATAATGAGGCTTTACAAGCCCCTCACCTCTTCCATTCTCGAATCTGAAATTACCCTAAGCCCGTTTATAGGCCACCAACCCTCAATTCCCTAAAAAATTCATTTTTCACCTCACTCGACTTAGCCTAACCTTAACTTCATACATCCCAAACCCTAAGACTCACTTACCTTCAAATCCTCATCTTAAAATAAATATTAACCTATTCCAACAACCTAAAATCTTAAGTCTAACATATCAAAGCCCACATCCATATCCATAACCATAATGTACAAACCATTATCCACATCAACCAATCAACATTTGATCATCAAGTGAGACATTTGTCTTCACTACAACCCACCTCTAAAAAATCATTCTACTTAACATAACCCATCACCTTTCTCTAACAAAACCACCATTCATACCATTACCCACACTCTATGTCATAAACTTAACCCATCACTTTTTTATAACAAAATTACCTACCCACGTTACAACTCACACCCTTTTCTCATCATTTCCCTTAAATTCATCCTCATAAGCCATCAACACACCCCTTCTACCCAATCAATCCATCCAAACACTTTATCTCCACACCTTTTGGACCCATGTTACCATCATCTCCACCATTCCAAAAACTAATCAACTAATCCCTTACACAACCTATTCTTTTAACTAAACATCACATCACTTCACCTCGCTAAACACCCAACCCAAATGGGTTGGGGGGGATTCAACTCATTTGGATAAAAAAAACTACCCATTTACCTCCCCTTCCACATATACTCTCTTCTCAACCCTAAATTTCACATCCCTTACCTTCAAGCCTCATGTAATTTTCCATCTTTATATATTTTCATCCCATCCTACTCCTAAAGCAACCCTCAATACGTATAAATACCTCTCCCCACCTTCTAAAACGGGGCACCAGGCACCAAATTTAAAAAAAGAAAATCTCTCAACTTTCTTCTACTCAACTCCCATATTCTCTTATCATTTCTTCAGTTTGAAAAATATATTTTCATAATTTTACTAAGGACCCAAGAAGAAGAAAAGAAGGAACAACAGAAGAAAGGGAAGACCTAAATCTCAAGGTAGGATTGAGGACATCATTGCACTCCCCTTTTCTCCCCTCTTCATCACCCTTTTCTATTTCCCACTCTCATTTTTTATTTTAACATACCTATAAGATGTAGTGTTTCCCCTTCCCTATCTCTGGTATATTGGACTTTAGTTCGGTTGAAAGCATAAGGGTTGTACCTTTAAAAGATAACCGTTTTAAACCCTTTAACTCGTTTGAGGCAATTGGTATTCGAGTCCTTCTCAATCCATGAGAATAGGCCTACAACCATTAACCAACATTTTTTAGAAAAAGAAAAATAAAGATTGTTCCCAATGCTAGATTTAAATAAGGACCATCTCCTTTAATGAGATGATCCCGATAATCCAAGTCGATAGTAAATCTATTCTTAAAGTACAAGTTGTCAATCGGTCGACTTTTTTATTTATTTCATTTTTATCCGAAAATGACCAAGTTACTTTGAGGTTACCACCGATTGGTGGAGAGAAATGGGTACTTAACACATTCCCTTTTCTCTAATCGAACCGTTTGCCTAGATTTTAGGTGGATCAGTATTTTATCCATATGAGAGTCACTAAACGCCAAAACGACACTCTTTTCAAATACATTCCGAGTGACCATTGACACCTTTTTAGAAAAAGGAATGGTGACGACTCTAAACTCTCGTAGAGGTGATAATCGAAAATAAAAAATCATGCATCTACATGACTGTAGAGGAAATCCCTTATAGAATTTTCACATGTTGTATGTTCATCGCCAGTCATTTTGGGAACCCCTGCTTCCTCCACTCTTTTTTTTTCTCTACTTTCTTCATATCTTCCTTCTTATTTTCTTTTCTAGTTATTTTTTTTCTTTCTTTATTTCAAACTTTGTTGTATATTTTCTCTTCAGTTCCAATAACTTCTCTCGTAAAATTTGATTTATTTTACCCTCATCACCCTCCACCATTCTCTACATTCCCTACTCATCACCCTCATCCTTCTCCATTCCCCCTCATCACCCTCATTCACTTCCATCTGATCTTCTTCTTTATTTTTCTTTCTCTTATCTTCTCCGTCATTTTTCTTCTTCTCTTTCTTATTCCTTTTCTTCTCATTTTTTGGCTTTCTTTTCTTTTCCTACTTAAGCTTCTTCTTCTTCCTCTCGAGTCGCAAATCACTAACCTTTTGCTTTTTGGTTTCCACAACTAGTAGCTCTTTCATTTTCTTTTTCTTGCCAACATATTCACTTCCATAAGAAGGCTTGCTCGACACATGTCTAGTAGCATGTCTGATAGACTTCCTCATTGCACATGTTCTTCTTTTTCACTATCAATAAATTTATTTCATTAAAGATTTTATTAATCGTCATCTCATACTCATTCATTCTCTTCACCAAATCACTGTAAGAATTCATCTTCTTAGCCCTACTATCTTCGGCCTCTTCCTCTTCCTGCTCATCAATATCTTTCGGGGCCTAACATCATATCACACAAAAACATACCAGTACTACAATACATAAGATATTATTATTTTTTAAAATGTTTAACGCTACTATATGATGTACATTTAGCAAATCTGCTATAACCCCCTTCCCATTTTCTATTTTTTGAAATCCAAAGACTCACTACTGCCTACAAGTATGAAATTTGAAAATTAATCAATTTAATATAACTTAACTTAAAATCAATTTAATTTTTATTATAATTAATAAATCACATACCTTAGTACTTTAAAAAAATATTCACATAATAGAACCCCTTTGAAACTTATGTGGTTGCCATTTTAGTATACATGGGAAGTTGATGTTTATAAGTTTCAGAATTAGTGCCAACACATGCTCGAAAGCCCAAATCTAAAAAAAAATATAATAAAAGAAACTAATAAAAATCACATAAAATGATGAGTATTTTTTGTACAAAATTAATAAAAATAAGTTAACAAACCTATAAGGCTATAAAGCATTTGAAAATGTTATAAACATCTCTATTTATTTGCCTCACGATATTTTCAATCGAAGTTAGCAAATAAAAAAAAATCATTCCCCATGGATAGTTGTTAATTTCACCATGTCGTCAGTAAGGTGAACATACTCCCAACTAATCGAATTACTTGTATTTAGTAACAAAAAGTCAATTAAAACATACAACATAGACAACTTAACAAACACTTCATTGGAGATATGGCCCTAAAGAGCATCTCCATCCTCCTCAGCCACTTCTTGTCCCGAGGAATGTGTTTGAATACAGTACTTCGTAAAGAAGATGACCTAGTATTAGGGCCTCAAGAACTAGAAGTACTTCGCAAACATTAATTGTAATTTAATAAAAAAATTAAAAAGACCTCCTTACTATATTTATAATACCCATATTAATCCCTTGACCATGGTCAATAAGGATGACTACCACACGTTGACGCAAATGTAAGGGCACTATTATGAAAAAGATTCAAGTTTAATTCAAAATTAATCTGACATGTTTGGGGATTTGACTACATGTGTCAAATATGATATGATGTTTAATGATTTGAAAACACATCAATAAATAACACCCCTCTATTCAAATGAATAACGTGAAATAATGTGCCTCTTTATAAAATGTTTACGCTACAATATAAATAAAATAAATCTCTGTAAATAGGTGCTTTTCTATTTTCAAAAAATAATATTAAATCTTCTTTTTTATCTAAATTTCTTCTTCTTCATCTGCACTTACATATTCTTCTTCTTTGAATTTACAAAAATTCTCCACTTTGAATTTATGTAGTCTTCTTCTTTTGATCTCAGTTCGAACCTCATAAATGTGTTCTTCATTTTTTTGGCCTGCAATATATATAGAACAAGAAAAAAGACGGTGAGAATTTATTATTTTTAATAAGAAAAGTGTAATCATTATACTTGCAACGGAAGACGGTACCATGTTTAGCGTCAGAATGGTTAAAGGGTAGTTTCGGTATAGAATTTACTTTTTTGTTGATGTGGCAATTTTGAAAGGTAAACTGCCAATTCTAAAGAGATCAAGCACAAACTCGTAACTTGTGAATGTTAGGAGCCCTAATCACTAAAACCTCTTCTTTTTATATACAATATGGCATGTATAAGTCATATCTCACATGCAATGAACATTTTTGCTCGTCCAATTTATAATGACCATTGAATCCCAATTGTGAGCAATCTCTTTGATTGAAAAATAAATTCATCAAGTGATTAATCATTAAAAGGGATACTTTTTTCTTCGTGACTCTAGACCTATTTTTAGTTCTGAAAAGAATACAAATATTTAAACGTTCTAGATCATTGTACGTTGTTGAATTTCACTTTAGTAGATTCTTAATTCGGATGACCAATTACATTGTATATGATAGTAAGGAATTTTTTTTAAGGGATCATGATTTCTTGATGAAAATGAATTTTATGGAATTTAGAGTGATAGTATTGAATAAAATGTCAAGAAAAAAGAGAGTAGGATTTTAATTTTGGGGATGGGGGCAATCACGAGAGAGTAATGAGGTGGGGAAATAATTTTCCTACTAATTCCTTTGGGTGGAAAAAATGAATGTTGGGAAAAATACACAATCATACACTAGAAAATGGCATTCTTCATAAAAATCGTTTCATGTGCAATCATAAGTACCCTTAAATGTTTTGCTTTCAATTGAATGGGAATTCACCTATATCCATCTTTCTAAGGGTTATTGAGCCCAATCAAGTTATCACTGTGGCAATTCAATATGACAGTCCTCTAGATTTCATTGAAAAACACATATCCAATTTTTTAATTTTAATAATAATACAAAAAATTGGACTTGATCCAAGGTTTTGAAAATGGACGGCAACTGAACTCCCAAAATTACAATTAAAATTTAACTGTAAAAGTTAACTTTGAAAAATAAAATTTAACTTCATAGAATTATGTCCTTTACAACCCTCTAGTTGTGGCATCAAATCACGTATTTGGATACTACAAAGTGAACTCAATGACCATTAGTATGATTTGAAATCATGCTAATTTAGTAAGACTATCCTGGTTATAAAATAAAATAAAATTTAAAGAAGTACAAATAACTTTTTATCATAATTAACAAAAGAGAGAAAGAGAAGAACAATAGCATTACCACATATAAATAAGAATAACAAATGATAAAAATGGGATAATACAACGAAGTAAGTCATCTGCTCAAACAAACACACAAAAATAAATATCTAAAGGGACATGCTGGCCCAGTCGTCTTCATAGCCCACTTTCTTCTTCTTCTTCTTCTTCATGCTCTTCTTCTTTTGTCCAAGTGCCATCATCATAGCTCCAAGGAGGTGACGTGAGTTTGTCACAATTATCAACTTCAAGTTGTCTTAAGAATGGCATTGCCTTTTTCATCCTAAGCCAATCTACCTGGAAGTTTGGTAGATCATTCAAGATTAAGTTCTCTAATTCCCAAACCACGTTTTCAACACCAAACAACTTTGAACTCATTCCAGTAATATTTTCTGAAGAACATATAAAGAGTCGTTGCAAATTTGGAAGAGTAGTTGGATTGATCCATGCTGGTGTCGTTTCTCCTGGATACTTTACGAATTCTAGTTCCTGAAGCTTCTGAAGACGAGGAATCTCATAATCAACTTTCCTTATGATTTGCTCACCTATCCCATTTTTGAATTTTACAATTAAAATCTCCAGTTGTACAAACTTAGATAAGACTTTCAACTCCTCTTCTTTCAAATGATCATTTTTAAACGATCTCCACCGTTAAATCTATGCAGATCTAACAGTTGTATTGTGCTTGGCCAAATATTTTGGCCATTTTGACGTTGCGTCTCTTTCATGTTGTCTTGGATGATATAAAGCATTTAACTTTGGTTCACAATTTATGACAGCTTCTATTGGCATCCCAACTTTTACTTATTACACTCCAATTTCTTAAATTAAAACACACGTTTCAAATATAACAAAGTTTTGGCTCAAATTATAATTAAATATTACAAAACATTATAACACATTCAAACAATTTCAGTTGTTTACAATAAGAGAGCTTCTATTAACATCCCAACCCAACTTTTACTTATTATCAACCATACACTTATCTTTTTTATTTTTAATTGGAGTGTAATAAGTAAAAGTTGGGGTACAAATAGTAGCTCTCTTATCTATTTGTGTATATTTATATGAAATAATTTATAAATGTTTTTATGAAAAAGGGAATATTAGAATATGTCTAATCATAAATTCATATTTTATTTTGATAATAAATATTAAAATTCTAACAAAATTAATTATTTTAATTAAAATATACAAAATCTTGATTGATTCAATCGAGTTTTACCATCAGATGAGATTTTCAAAATATTGTCTAAATGACATCGAGATGGCTTGGGCAAGTTATCTCGGTCTCGGACAAGATTTGAAACCATGCTAAGGAGGAGGTTTAAGAATCTGTGTTATTGGTTAGAGTATTAGATGTGAATCATTGTAATAATGTGTACAATGATTACACAGAATCATATCTATGAAGATTTATGGAGATTTAAATATGGTAGATAGTTAGAGATTTGAACTGATTTTGGTTATTTAATCTGTTAGAGTTTGTTACTAGTGTCTATATAAACCCTATTTGGGTCATGTAATTATCATAAAAAATAAATCATATATTAGTATTTCACATGGTATGAAAGCTCAAGCTCCAATGAGCACACCGATCCCGTTGTGTCGTTCTTTCACCGGTGGTATGGTCATATGTTGGCGGAATCCAATTCATCAATTTCATAGAATTTCATCTCTTTTTTATATTTCATCAAACATCACATGAGCACTCAAAACTTCTATCGTCTAAATCCCTACATCGACACATAAAAAGATCACCTATTCTTGTTCAGATTTTTCTTCAAATATCTATTGTGAAAGACGTACACATGCAAATCTAAAATTAGAAGAAGACGATAAAAAAAGTTGGCTCCACACGAATCAACAAGATCAGATCTATGATTCCTCCCAGAAGATCATTCAAGTATCACCTCAACAAATATTTCTTAAAGGATTACTTGTTGGAGATAAAGCCTACCTTTTAAGATTCCTAACATTTAGATTAGCCAAGTCCAGGAAGGAAAAGAAAAAATGCAAAGAAAAAATCAATTCTAGTTGCTAGACAAGACTTGTAACGCCCTAGATTTTTAAACACGTGTCTTGACGAAATTCGTAGGTCAACAAATAAGAGATTTTTTTTAAAGTTGAAACTTAACAAAACCGATTATACTATTAGATTCGCACTGAAATAGACTATAAGATCGTGAAAATCAAAGTTCAGGACATGGACTTTTCAATTAAAACATAACAAATTGAATAGTGACTGTTACTTCCTTTTAACACTATAAATACTAAAACCCTAATCCCATTGTTAGTTTTCAGTGCAATATTATTCAGCAATTGGACCCAACTCCAATTTGAGAAAGGAATATTATTAGTTTTCAGAGCAATAGACATGATTCAAAAAAGGTCATTTACATAATTTCTTAAAACTATTTATGGTAGAAAAATTATTATTTTGAAAAACTTTTATTTGTGTTAGTAGAAGTAATACTATTTCTGCTTTGACTGCTTTGGCCTTCATTACAAATGTAGCTATAATGTAATCATTAACTAGATCTTATTTTGGTTTGTTTAGTTGCATTGTACTACAACTTAATTTTGGTACGTTAATGAAGTTATGCTAGTCTGGGTTGCGAAAAGTGCAAATCAACAATTCATGTAGTGTCCTTTGGAATAAAGAAAAACAATAACAACAATTGAAGTCCTAGCATTGGAATAGGCATATTTATAGGACATAGACCCTCAATGATGCTTCAATTCCAAAGAATATTGGGAAAATTACTTAAAAGACCCTTGTGGAAGGGCATCTTTCTAAATAGTCCTAAGTTTTCAGCAATTGTTTAACTGGACCTCATGGTTTTCTTCAAAAAATTGAATTTTTAACATCTCAATCGAGTTTTGGAGACTCAATTCTATTAGAAAGGATTTAAGGAAAAAGAAGAAACCATTTTTAAGGATTTATTTATTATTATTATTTTTTTAATTTTTAAATGAAAATCAATCAAGAATAGTTCTTTTGAATTGAAATCATCTAAACAAGTCATCATCTAAAGATTTTAGTTGATCTTTCCATTGTATTTTAATCAGAAAAACTTAAAAATTGAAAATAGGTAGGTTTTTTCCAGTGTTGAGTTCACCACTTTTTATTTAATAATGGAAGACAAATGATGACTCAAGAAAATCAACCATTTCTGGGCTAACAAGAATTTGAGCCCCTTTCTCACCCTGAAGGACAGGTAACAGAAGACACAAAATTAATTAAAGCTAGATCTATTGCCAGAATATTATAGACATTGATTGGATGATTGCAACCACTAAGTCAATGTGAATTTCCTTTGAATAGTAACCAACTTATCTTACCTTCTAGAAGAACTAGGAAGATCAGACTTAACTTGGCCCCTTGCACGTGTGTTACTAAGCCATTTATGGGCTTACTGTTAGATGATAAAATGCAGGAAGTGTACATCATGAAGTAATATGGAATGCAATTGTACGGGGCACGTGCAGCCCCCTCTTCACACACACATCAATAAATAAATTTCTTTCTGGGATTAATACTAGTGAAGACCTCTGTTTCTTGATTGGAAAAAAAAACAGACAAACAATAAGATTAATTATTTCATCTACTCACATTTAATATCATTGTAGCAGACAACAGTTGATGATTTATTTCAAGGTTCACATTACAACAAACAAACAAACAAACAAACAAATAAACAAGTAGACACACAATCAATAAATAAAAAGCGAGCATGCAGTTCCTTAGTCAAAGCCTACTTTCTTCTTCATCTGCTTCTTCTTCTTCATGCTCCTCTAATTTCACCCAAGTGCTGTCATCATAATTCCAAGGAGGTGACGTGAGTTTGTCACAATTATCAACTTTAAGTTGTCTTAAGAATGGCATTGCCTTTTTCATCCTAAGCCAATCTACCTCCAACTTCGGCAAAATATTCAAGATTAAGTTCTCTAATTCCCAAACCACATTGTCATTCCCAAAGAACTTTGTACTCATTCCAGTAATGTTTCCTGAAGAATAGATTATAAGTCGTTGCAAATTTGGAAGAGTAGTTGGATTGATCCATGCTGGTGTCGTTTCTCCTGGATACATTATGAATTGTAGTTCTTGAAGCTTCTGAAGAGGAGGAATCTCATAATCAACTTTCCCTATGATTTGCTCACTTATCCCATCTTTGAATTCTACCACTAACAACTTAAGTTGTCTAAGCTCAGATAAGACTTTCAGTTCCTCTTCTTTTAAATGATCTTCTGAATCGATGATAATCTGGAGTTCTCTGAGTAGCGTCAACATTTTCAAGTCAGAAAGGTGACACCCATCTTCAACATTGGAATTTGCAAGCCTAAACCCCAAAAGTTCTGTGAGGTTCCGTAGATTTCTAACCTCTCTGGGTAGATAATCTATTTGTTCACATTCAATTAAAAGCAACCTGCTTAGTTTCTCCAAAGTCGTCACCTGTCTAGCAAGCCTTTTTAAATTCTCACACTCACGTAGAACAAGAGATTGAAGGTTTTGAAGATTTTCTATAGAATCCGGGAGTTCATCCAAATGCGACCTTACTATTGTGAGACAAATTACATGTGACAGAGATCCTATCTCACTCCACCAATTCACCTTGGAAGGGACATTTTTTGGAATGTTATTGGTGCTGAAACTGATGTATAAAACCCTCAACCATTTTAACTGCGGTAATTTGGGTCCAACATTTGACGCAAACTCGTCTTCGTACAAATCCACCCCGATCATTGTCCGCAACAATTGGGGATTAATTTGATCAATCTTCGAATTATCAATATGTAGTCTGCGTGAATCGTTTGTACAAGATAGCATGCCCCTATCATCCAATCCCCAAAAATTTTCTTCCTTGGCAATCTTTATAATCATGTCGCGTACCAGATCATGGACTCCACATCTTTCAATTCTCATTTCATCGTTTTCCATCTTTACACCCAATATTAAACTACGACCGATTAATTCATCAAAGTATTCAATTCCAATCTCCTCTGCAGTCTTTCCATCCCTTTCTCGAACAAAGCCTTCACCCATCCACCACCAAACTATATCAAGAATATTTATCTCATAATCTTCTGGGAATGCTGCGAAATACAACATACAAGGCTTCAAATGCTTAGGAAGCTCTTCATAACTCAACTGCAATCGAGAGAAAATCAACTCATCTTCGACTGCCAACTCTTGCTTTAGATGCATAGATATTCGTTTCCATTCGTGAACATAATCCCCTTTCCCTATCATCACCCCACCAACGACTCTGATTGCCAAAGGAAGCCCTTTGCATTGAGAAACTATCTCCTTGCCGATGTGCTCTATTTTTCGATTTGGACATTGACCTCCATTGTTTGCAAATGCTATTTTGGCGAATAATGACCAATCATCTCCATTGGAAAGCTCTTTTGGACGATGTATGTGCTTCTCAATGGCCCCCATTGATCGTGCCATTACCTCATTCCTTGTCGTAACAATAACACAACCACCCTTGTTTGTATGAGACAAAGTGGCCTTCAAGCTCTCCCACCATGACCCTTCATCTATTCTCCAAACGTCATCCAAGATTATCAAGTATCTCTTCTCATCCAACTGTTTACGTAGTTCTTCCAATAGATCACCGACATCAATGTCTGATAAATTCTTGTCCACATTCAGTTTTCTTAAAAGATTTTTGATTAATTCATCATATTTGACAGTCTGGGAAACTGTCGCAAGCAAGATACATTCGAAGGATTCCTTCAATTGAAGATCATTCATTATCTTTTGAGCAAGGGTCGTTTTACCTATTCCGCCCATCCCCACAATCCCAATGACCCTCATGGGTCCACTTGCATCCATGACCCATTGTTTAATTTTCTTCGCATCATCTTCTAGGCCTACTATTTCAGTATCATTCACCATGATTGGATATCTTATTGGTCGACTAGTTCCGACACGTTCATCACTTGGAAGATTGACAGTTGAAGCCAGGTAAGTTTTCATTTTCCCTCTAAGATCTCCTATTTCTTGATTTATTTCACTCAATCTCTTTCCCATTTGATAACGATGTTTTAATAATGAAAGAGAGATGCAACACAGGAACTTGTATTTCCGTCTTCGTCTTTGTCGTCGTCTTAGAAACAACTCACAATCTTCTGTAATGTTCTCAGCTTCATATAATAATTCTGTTAGTTCCCTTGCAACAATTTTTAAAGGTCCCTTTCGATCATTTATCCTCATGTTATTTGCAACTTCAATGAAGCTTTGCATGTGAGGAAGCTCCTTTTGCATTTTCTTGAACTGTTTGTGGAATTCAAGCACTTGACACCCTTCATTTAAGAGACTTTCAAGCAATTTTTCTACTAGAACACTGACAACTGCTTCCACCATTTTCTTGTAAAACTTCTCTGTGTAATTACAACAATACAAGTGTACATTTTTGTTAGTAAAGTTTAAAGTTTCTCTGTGTAATTACAATAATACATGTATGTATGCTTGTTATCTTTTCTATATTTCCCTGTCATCATCCACATAATTTCTCTCTTGAAGTGAAAAATAAAAAAAATAAAAAAAATAAAAATTAATTAGAAATTCAAGAAACAGGGGATTGTAAAGAGAGGGGGAGCGAACATAATGCATGTTATGTGATAGAGGGAAGAGAAAAAGTATGGGGTCTGCAATGCAATTTGAGGGGTGGGAGGATGTAATTAAATTAAACTTTACAAAAGATCATTTTTAAACGATCTCCACCGTTAAATCTATGCAGATCTAACAGTTGTATTGTGCTTGGCCAAATATTTTGGCCATTTTGATGTTGCGTCTCTTTCATGTTGTCTTGGATGATATAAAGCATTTAACTCTGGTTTACAATTTATGACAATTTCTATTGGCACCCCAACTTTTACTTATTACACTAGTAATACACACCTTTCAAATATAATAGAGTTTTGGCTCAAATTATAATTCAATATTACAAAACATTATAACACATTCAAACAAGTTCAGTTGTTTACCATAAGAGAGCTTCTATTAACATCCCAACCCAACTTTTACTTATTATCAACCATACACTTATCTTTGTTATTTTTAATTCGAGTGTAATAAGTAATAGTTGGGGTACGAATATTAGCTTTTTTTATCCATTCGTGTATATTTATATAAAATAATTTATAAATGTTTTTATGAAATAGGCAAGATTAGAATATGTTTAATCATAAATTCATATTTTATTTTGATAATAAATATTAAAATTCTAACAAAATTAATTATTTTAATTAAAATAAACAAAATCTCGATTGATTCGATCGAGTTTTACCAACTCGGATGAGATTTTCAAAATATCGTCTAAATGATATTGAGATGACTTGGGCAAGTTACATTGGTCTCAAACGAGATTTGAAACCATGCTAAGGAGGAGGTTTAAGAATCTGTATTATTGGTTAAATGTGAAGCATTGTAACAAGGTGTACAATGATATATCGAGTCATATCTATGAAGATTTATGGAGATTTAAGTATGGTAGATTAGTTAGAGATTTGAACAGATTGTGGTTATCTAATCTGTTAGTGTTTGTTAATAGTTTCTATATAAACCATATTTCGGTCATATAATCATCTTCAAGAATAAATCAAATATTAGCATTTCACATGGTATGAGAGCTCAAGCACCAATGAGCACAACGATCCCGCTGCGTCGTTCTTTTGCTGACGGTGTGATCATATAGCCAGCGGAATCCCATTCTTCTATTTCATAGAATTGCATCTCTTTTTTATATTTCATCAAACATCACATGAGCACTCAAAACTTCTGTCATCCAAATCCTTACATCGACACATCAAAAAGATCACCTATTCTTGTTCAAAATTTTCGTCAAATATCTACTGTGAAAGACATACACATGCAAATTTAAAATTAGAAGAAGAAGAAAAAAAAAAGTTGGCTCCACACGAACAACAAGATCAGATCTATCACTCCTCTCTGAAGATCATCCAAGCATTACCTCAACAAACATTTCTTAAAAGATTACTTGTTGGAGATAAAGCCCACCTCTTAAGATTCTCGACATTTTACATTTGCCAACTCTAAGAAGGAAAAGAAAAAATGTGAAGAAAAGATCAGTTCTTGTTGTTGGGCAAGACAAGTAACGCCCTGGATTTTTAAACACGTGTCTTGAGAAAATTTGTAGGTCAACAAATAGGAGAATTTTTTTTTTAAAGTTGGAATTTTATAAAACTGATATATCATTGGATTCACACCGAAATTGATTATAAGATCGTGAAAATTGAAATTCAGGACATGGACTATTCAATTAAAACAAAACAAATTGAATAATGACCGTCACGTCCTTTTAACTCCATAAATACTAAAACTCTATTCCCATTGTAGTCTTTTACTTTCTTAAATTTCTTTATCACTACTCGTCATCTAGTTTTATCATCGAAATCTTTGATTTTTTACAAAGGTTTTATCAAGATTTAAGAGATGAAACTCAAAATAAAACTGATTCGGATTTCACAAAAGACGAACCGGACAACATAGGAAACAAAGAGGTGAACCCAAGTTTCTTTTCATAAAGAAAACCTAATTTGAGTAGTATTGCAATTTGGGTAAGGGAGTTTTGTTGGATCTTTTACAATTTATATATAAAAAAATTAGCTAAATACTTTATTACAATTTCTTTCCCTTTTAATAGAAATTGAATTTTTGATTTACAAAAAATATACTTATGGGATCAATAGAAATTTTTTGTATTCTATAGACTAATTATCTCAAATACATTTACATAAATAATTATGCTTTTGAATGTTAATATAGATTTGTGATTTAATTCTTGAATAATAATACTTGTGCATAAAGTGTGGTGAATTATATTATAATTATGCATTTCATACAATGATGACAGCGAGTTGTAATTGGAAGAAGATCTTGTGTATAGAGATGACGTAACGGTTGGCTGAGCCGGGTAATTGATTGCACCATACTTCACGGTTGATTGACCCAGGTAATAGTCAGTTTAGGTGTGTAGACGTCATGCATTCACATTTTTTTTTTTTTGCATCAGTGATTGTCTTGTAAATAAATATACTAGGATTAATTAATTTTGTATGAAATATTTTAGATTTATCAAACTCACCCTTGCGATTAACATTTTCAAGTTATGCTTACCTGGGAAATTAGCCTAACGGGAGTGGAGAATAAATTTTAGGAAATTATTATCTTTTACTTATTTATTTATTTAAAGATATAATTTCTTTTTCTAAATTGGAGTGATGATTTATTCATTGAAGATACTTTTAAGAAGAATTTGTTTTGATGAATAAATAAATTTTTGGTGGATCATTTGACTTTTATACTTTTGTAATTTTCATAATCTCTATAAAAAAGTTTTTTACTTGAAATTTTTATCATAGGTTTCTCATATGCCTGAGAGGTTGTAAGAATTGTTTTAGGAATTATCTTGATCATTTAGCATTTTAAACATATTTATCATTGATGAAAATTTATAATTGTTTTCTGTACTGCAATATTGTATTGTTGATTTCCAATCAAAATCACACATATTTTTATTCATATTTTGAAAATGTGTAAAACATGAAAGTTGTGGAGTTTTCTATCTATTTTTACTCCGTTTTGATTTTTAAAAAAATTGATAAAATGAAATTTATATGAGTTTTACACCGAACACATATCAGGATTCAAAGTACGCGGAAATTTTTAATTAAAACTTATATTTTGAAATATTCTCATTGAAAATACCATATAGTGAATTATTTACTTATTATTTTCATAATCCTTAATTTTTACTCTTGGATATAGACTATGAGATTCCTTTAAACGAATTCTTTAAAAATCATACAAATTAGAGTTTTCTGAGTTCATTGAATATCAGTAGGTTAGATAAAAAAAATAGATTTTATCATATTTGGAGGTGTTTAGTATTTTTATTAGTCATGAATATATTTTTAAATTATTATTATATTTCTTAAAGTTTCCGAATTGATATTATGAATATCGATATAAATTTTCTACACCGATTTAAAAATTTTCAAAATATTAAGTATCTTAAAACTAGTTAGCTATTGGAGATTAATATGTTCTTTTTTTCTCTTTATTTATATATTTATTTGACTTTAACTAATTAATATTTTTAAATGTTATGTCAATCACACCTGAGTTTTAAATATTTGAATTGGACGAAAATATTGAGTCGGGTCATTGGATTCGAAATTCAGGGTCTAACAAGATATCGTAATGGGTATATAAGCAAGACTAATTTGGTGCATCTCATATATGGAATACAACAACTCCAAAGCTCAACTTATACATCAATTCAATCCACAACCATGGCAACATCCAAGTTTGAGCCCAAACACAACCCAAACAAGCGAGGCCCATTTTTAAATCCAAAATTCATTTTGTTAAATAAAAATGCTTATGAGTTTGTGTTTTTTGTTTTGTTTTTTTTTTTTTTTTTGGGTAAGTAAAAATGCTTATGAGTTTGATATTGCCAAAAGCTCCTTAGATCCACATGAGCCTTACAATAATTTATGATCAAACTCATTATGGTCCATAGAGACCCATTTTCATGTTTAAGACCCAATAGACGTTATTGCCAATGATTGAGCCCATGGAGCTGATATTGAGCTCATTTTTCTAACCCGTTAGAGACCACTTTTCTGCTAGCTAAAATCGATCATGGCCCATTTGAGTTGAGCGGTTAGCTCCTCCTCTCATGAACATTCTGATTTAGATACATCATTTTTTTTTCGGGCAAACAATCACAACAAGTTAAGCAAATTCCATGGATTTTAACAACATCAACATCGTTTCTTCAACTCGTATTAGGATTGAAGGCACCTCTTCGACAATCCTTCTCTTAGAAGTTATTGATATTTTAACAAACTAAAGTTGATCCTTTATCACCATTAGTTTGAGGGGGAATGTTAGTATTAGATGTGAAGCATTGTAATAAGGTGTACAACAATACATTGAATCATATCTATGAAGATTTAGATATAGTAGATTAGTTAGAGATTTAAATTGATTGTGGTTATCTAATTTGCTATTATTTTCTATTTAAATCCTATTAGGTTCATGTAATCATCATAAAGAATAAATCAAATATCATCATTTCACGTTATCTTAGTCAAGTCATCTAGTTTCAAATGAGCCAATTCGATGCAAAACGAGACAACAATGAAATCGAAAGTACATAATTTGTTATAGTGATTTGAAAGTTGAAAGAACTAGAATCTAGAGGCTGAAGACTAAAGTTAAAAAAAAAAAAAAATTTATTATAAACCAAGGTTTCAAAACTTAGATTGACGTCTTGTCTCGTCCATGAATGAGATCGAGCTATCTTGTACGAGATAAATCATTTAACTCAGTTTACAATTATTTTTTCATAAATATTTATATAAAAATAAGTATAATTTTTTAAAGAAAATAAGGTAGATTAGAAGATGTTTAGTAATAAAATCATATTTTATTTATATACTATATGCTTAATTTTTTTTTAAAATTAACTATTCTAATTAAAATATAAAAAAATCTCAATTGACACGAACAAGTTTTACTGACTTGGCTGATATTGTCAATATCGTTTGAGTCATCTAATTTTTCTCACGAGATTTTGCATATGTGAGTCACCATGTCTATTTTTCAATTATATCCATGTTTGTAGTTCTCAAAAGCAACTAATCCACTAATCCATCCAATAATGAGTCTGACTTTGAAACGGCCAAATTTTGAAGGAAACCCTCACACGTAGAATTTTGAATTTATTTCACACCTACATTTTTATTAAAATTTGAAACACCTCCTTAGAAATCCCACGTGTAATTCAGTGGAGAGGGCTCTTTCAGAATTTTAAAGCGGGCTGCCCGCTTCAAAGTTTTTTCCTCGGATAATTGGGTACCAATTTACAGCTTTCATACAAGTTGACTTTTCCAATTGAATAAAATAAAATAAATATTATTTCTATAATATTGTTTTCATTTAAAAAGAATAAACAAATTTTTATTTATTTATTATGTAGGTATACGTTATAATGTACATATAAAGACCATCAACCATATATATACATTTTTTTTTTTTAAAGATCACACAGTCAATTTCGATGTTGACCGTTAAGTATCATATGACCATAAGTTGTGGATAACCGAAAGACGGATGTGGAGATAATGGCGACATTGGGGGAACGTTAAAGATTCCCTTATTAACGTCTACGCCTTCCCAAATGGCCGTCCAACTTGACGGGTTTAACGGATAAACGCCAGTAGGGGTCTGTGACTGTGTATTGTCAGATTCTGCCGAACTCTCCTGTTTAACGTCAAGGTTCATGGATTTAGCTAAATCCAAATCATTTCGATGGACCTTGGCATCGAATTTACCCTTTTTTCACTTAGTGCTTACTACATGAAAATTGGAGAATTCTACAAGAAAATTCGACAGACTAAAGTTTAGAAATCAAATATCAACGATCAAGGGCCATCAAAATTTTTTATGTTCCCCAGATTTAACCGCATTCGATGGCTTAGAGCCATCGAATTTCTCCCCTCCTTCATTAATTTGACGGTTTTGACCCGTTGAAAAAAAATATTTGACAATGAAAAATTCGACATCTTAATCCGTCAGATTTTATGAAATGCAATGTACTTGACTGTCGAATATGAGCTTTTTTCATGTTGTGGTCACATGTGTGATGAAAGAAAATTATTGGTGGCAGAGCAGAATTTAAATCAAAATGTATGTTTTATCTCTTGGGTCTTTTATATAATGCATCTTGATATATTTTTGCAAATAAGTTATACAATCCTAAATTGAGGAATATTTGAAACAATTAGATAAGATCCTACTTGATCTGTATATTTATTGATTGATTGACTAAGTGACCATGATCAATAAGGCAACTCATTTTTATTTTCAATAAAATAATCCAACGGTTAGGATTTTTTGCAAATCCCTATGATAATTATCTAAAGAAAAACTACCAACCGTTGGATTTTGATCGTGTGTTATTTGTTGCGTCCATTAAAATAAGAAAATTAAAAAAAAAATGATAAAAACCATCATACAAATGGAAAAAAAATATAACCACTTACAAGAATTTTGGTAATTTATATCTTCTCTTCTCTCTTATTGTTGGATTAGTTACCTGCAACAATTCAGACATTTCCCAGAGGTTTAAAATCTTAAATATAATAATTAAAAAAAAAAAAAGAGGATTTTGGTTCGTACCTTTTTCGCCGTCGCCTGTGGACAATGGGAGAGGTGCAGAGAGGAAAAGATGAGATGAGAAAATTTTTGAGGAGTTTTGAGTTTTGAGTTTTGCAGGAGACTAGACTCTATAGAGTGGATGAAATGCGACAGAGAGGGACAGAAAGCGTGTGCGTCCTGCGATAATAATTGAGTGGTGTTTACAAAAGATGCTGTTTTAAACGATCTTCATCGTTAAATCTATGCATATCTATCGGTTGTATTCTAAGAAAATCTTGTTCGACTTCAGCGTCCAAAGAAGGTATTAGAGGAGAGCAATTCAGTCAAAATGCTACTTTAGTCATTATCATACCATAATTATTTATTCCATTCTTGTATAGAGGAGAAAAGAAAATACAAAATTGATGGAAATTTAGGGGTGGCCCTTTTAACACCACGCGAAATTAGTAGGTTTGGATTAAGTCTAATTAGATTTGAGTCATAATAGTGTCAACCTGAGTTTGGGTTAGGATTATCAGTCCGTTTTGACACGTTTAGTTATTTTATCATTAACGTGTAATTTTAAATATATCAATAATTATTTAAGAATTTTATAAATTATATATATTTTTTTACAAGAATTTCCTATAACTTATTTATAATATATTTTATTTTTTTAATTTTATAAAATATAAAAAGTGTTTTAAGATATTTTTCAAATAATAAATGATTAAAATTTTAATTTAAGAGAGAAAAAAATACTTTCCTTATTAAATTATTTATTTATATTTATATTTTTTTAATTTATGTTTTCATTAACATCTAGAGACATGTAGTGTTTGAAAAGAAAATAATTACATTGATCAAATCAAGAATTTGGCAAAAATGGATCAAGATTGATGCATCTCTAGATTGATGCATGAGAGATGTACTAAATCAGACCCTCAAATTTAAATTGTAGAGGAATGATTTGAATTTGAATTGTCAAGTGTAGGTGGGAGAATTATGGGAAGAGATTTTATAAGAAAATAATTCCAACGGTCAGATTAATGGAGGGCCTTGACCCGTGGGTTGAAACTAGCATTTACCTGAGAATTTCATTAGGAGGTGAGGAAATAATTTTCCCATTTTGGGGGTGGGGATAATCTTAAGAAATAACGTTAGTAGGTGTGGGAAAATCACAAGTGGGGTAGGGCAAGAGAACATTTTCCTACCCAAAATGAAAATTGCTTTGGGTGGAAAAATGAATTTTGGAAAAAATAAACAATCATACACCATAAAATTGCATTATCGTGAAAAACCATTTTCCATGTGCAAACATTTTCCATTGAAGGAGTTTGAAATGTCCCTCAATTTAGTCAACTATTATATTAAAAGAACACTTTATTCCTTTTACTAAGCAAGCATTGAGGAGATGCAATGAAACAAAATATAAGAAAAACTGCCCACAAATCACACCTGAATTTATGGAAATAAATGGTATTGGCATTTAATAAGCTACTTGTTGCTATTCTTCCTCTTGGGTTTTCATACTTTAATTTCATGAAACGAACTCCTCCCCATTCTGCAATGTTTTTTTTTATTTATAACGAAGGGTATGCGGGTTAGCTTGAGCGCATCCTGACTAGTCCCTATGCCCCGCACCCAGTCTATGGCTGGTGCCTGCTTGGTTCAAGCCAGTGAGTGGCCACACAGGAATATAGTTGGTGGAATTTGAGACCAACTAGGGAGCAAACCTAATTATACCCAAGTCTACCATTCAACCATCCCTGTGATGGTTATTCCGCAATGTTTCATTGTCAAACATCCAACCACTTGGATCAATAGGTCGCCTTAACTCTTATCCTGAATGCAAGGTAACAAAAGACAAAAATAAAAACCACACAAAATTAATCAAAGCTAGATCTATTACCTGAATACTATAGACATTGACAAAATCGATAAATGAAATATCAACATATGTAACGATAATGGACCTACTAAGAGCTCTCCCAGATCAAATTCAACCTGATTGGCTGATTACAACCACCAAATCAATGTGAATTTCCTTTGAATAATAACCTGTTGGAAAATTACTTAAATGAAAGTTCATGAATCTAACAATAACTATAAAATATAACAAAATAAGAGATGTTGAACTCGAGGCACGAGATCGTTTTCTTTAAAACGTTATTCGTTCCCATCTCAAGTAAAACTTCAGTTTACAAAAGGGTTTCCAGGATACAACGAGCCCAATCTCTTGATCACAATCAGTCGTCTTGCAAAGACGGAGAATTGTCTTGATAACTCAATCGAAAAAAATACAAAAAATTGAAGTAGGAAGAAGGAATTAAGAATTTTATATTTTAAAGAAAGGCTAGAAATTTTGTGTATTTAGATCTGTGTCTACAGATCTCTTTTTATAGAAAAAAAAGTAACTCTTCAAATAGTCATCATGACTGTTTGTCTTAACAGTCATGATTGGATGGCTTGGATCTCTCTAGATCCGATCTAATGATCATAGGGTGAAAAAGACACCTTTTTTTCTGAATTTATGAAGAGTGGTAACTCTTCATAAAACAAAAAAAACACCCATTGGAGCATGGTCAAACCCCAATGACTAACTGTCAAGTTGTTTGACCCATAGTCAAACTACATTGACCAACTGTCTAATAGACATTTTTGTTGTCAAATCCATTTGACCAACTTCCATGACGTTGGTTTAGCCCATCCGATTCACCAAATAGAGTCCTACATCCACAATGATCATCCAACGGTTGAGATCAAATCTCGATGTTTGATCTACCAAATAGAAAATGCTCCCCAAGCTCCTCGTGGTGATGCGTATGTGCAAAGTACACCTCTAAAGCGTCCTATCGCCCTTTTGCATAGGGGTGCAACTTAATTCGGTTCAAACCGAGAACCGAATCGATCCGTGAATTTTGGATTGGGTTGGTTCGATTTTAAGTAAATGCGGTTCGGTTTCGGGTTAAAGAAATTAAGAACTGATGAGTTCGGTTCGGGGTTGATAAATAACCAAACCAAACCGAAACCGAAACCGATTCTATTTATAAAAAAAAAATGTTATTTTTTTTCAAACGAAACCCTTGTTTCTCTCTTCGTATCTCTCTTTATCTTGTCTCGTCAACCACCGACTGCCACAGACTGCAACCCTCATACAATGAAACAGTAAGTCATCCTAAACCTTATTTTTTTTTCAAACCCTCATCATCTCTCACTTCGTCTCTCTCTCTTTCTCTTGTCTCTGTGGCTGCCATCGGCTGCAACCTGCGACTGCCTCTCTCTCTCTTGTCGTCTCTGCGGCTGCAACTGGCTGCCACCGGCTCACCCCCCTCTCACTCTCTCTCCCTCTTTTTGCGGCCAGCGACATACGACCTGTGATTTTTATTCGAAATGTGGTCGAACAGATGATGCTCGTCAAGTGTTTGATAGAATGCCTGAAAGAAATGTCGTGTATTGTACTTCTATAATTGCTGGTTACATGTAGTCCGGTTAGTATTTCTAACCCATGGAACCGAACCAAACCAAACCGAATTAAAGTCGGTTTGGGTTGATTCGGTTTTAGACTAATTTGGTTCGGTTCTGATTCATATATAATGGAACCGGCCAAGATCGGTTCGGTTCTGATTTTACTCTAAACTGAACCAACCCGAACCAAGTTGCACCCCTACTTTTGCAGAATGGGAGTGCCCGAACACGGCGATGAGCCGCTGCTTATAATTAAGTGTAACCTCTAAAACACAACTAAATTAGTGATTTGAGAGATCTCATATAAACTCAAGGAGAGTTTACTATTTTTCCGATGTGAGACTAATCTATTATAATCCTAAGTTCCACACTTTCTCTAAAATACAAAATATAGAATGCACTTATTAAAAAACCCAATTTAACCCAAAAACTTTAAAAACAAATAAACCTATTATTTTTAGTTTTATTGAATCTAATAAATATTTATTTTATTAAAATAATAATAAATATTAACATAACCAACTTATCTTAACTTCTAGATGAAAAAGGAAGACCAGACTTGACTTGGTTTCTTAAACGAGTGTGACATGTCCTACTATTCTCTTATATATTATAATAAGGATCTATAAAACTAGGAATACGAATTTTTACATTTGTCAAATCTATCATATCATAAGATCAAAACCCAAAATAACTAAGAAAAATCTTAAGTGTCACTCACACGTTATTGGATTTAAAACTACGCAATTTCCACAATCTCATAAACTTCCTCCAATCAACTTATATAAGCTTCCAAACTATGCATTTATCTGGGTAAATTGGAGATGATACCTGTAAGATAATATTCCCAACCTAATCTCTTACAATCCCTGTACGAAGTAGTGATCCAAGGAAGTCACCATGGGAAAAAGGTTGAAACCCAAAAGTTTCCTGTGATACTGGAAGGAGTAATTATTTAGTCATATAAATAAAGGTAAAACTAGTTGACATATTAGATGCTACAAATGCCAACAACTGAATCCAATAGAAAAGTGAAAAGGTAGTAAATAGACCTTAGTGCCGCAACTACATCTGGAGCACTTTTTCATAGCTTCGGAATGTCCAACTGAAAGCCGGCAACGTTCAGCCAAAGCAATTTGGATACTAAATCATCATATATAAATATATACATATGTGGATAAGAAATTTACAGCTTGACACAAGATGAACCAGCATTTGTTGATTTAACCTGAGGATATCCTCCTCGAGCTATGGCTTTGAAGTCACTTAGGTGGCGATTGATTGCGCTTCAAAACGCAATTTGTTCAGCGTTTGCGTTTTGAAGCTGAGTTTTGAAGCCGAGTCAAACACAACGAAACTCAATTTTTTGAAATTGCGTTATGCAATTGCGTTTAGAAACGCAAATATGAAAAGCAGTTAAAAGAAGCTTTTCCAATTTGCTTTTGCGGGAGAAGCGAACTACCGAAAAACGGCTCAATGAAAAGATCAAAATGCCCCGATCTATTTTCTTCTCTTCTTTCTCTTCTTCTCTTCAACGAACATGGCGGAAACTCGCACAGTCTCTCTGTCTCTCTCTCTCACAGCTCTCTCTCTCTTCTTCTCTACTCTGTCGACAGAACCTCGCACATCTCTCTCTTTCTCTCTCTCTCTTTCTCCATCTTTAGCTAGAAACTCTGGTTCATCTGAAACCCTAGAATAGAAAACCAGTATTATTATTCAGATGTGTGGAGTGTCGACTACGGCTGCTAGTAAAGAAGACGGAGAGATTTGGTGACCAACGAAACCGTCAAAATCAAGGACAAAAAAACACATTTTTTTTCTCTTCGAGGATCGCATTCCAAAGGTACCCTCATCGTTTCTATTTCTCCAATTTTCCTTTTTGGTTTCCAAATCTTGGTAGATTTTTTTAGTTTGATCTTTTTAAAACTTTAATCTCGTTTTGCATCAAGTTTAGTAGTTTTTTCAGTTGAAATTCGATTAAATCTCTTGGTTAGTTTCAGATTAATTTCATTTGAGTTATTTCGATTCGTGAACTAGTAGCTTATCGATTTCTTTCGCAATTTTTTATCTTGAATTCGACTCTTGGACTCTGGATCTCTCTGTTTTATCTTTTTCAGCAAATTTAGATGACAAAGTTAACTTTTGATCTGATATTTTAGAATTTTTTTTGAATATTCTTTTGTTTTTTGTTCATTTTTGCCTCTGTTACTAAGGGATCCATGTACATAGTGCTGAATTGCTCTATTTTATAGCTGAATCTCTGTGTTTTTCGTTTTTTTTGTTCTTTAAATTCAGATTTACAAGGAAATTTTTGTTCTTGTCTGATTCAAAATGGTATCGTCGATCGAAAGAAGATCTAGTTTTAGGAGTGACTCTTTCTCAGAGAGAAGAGATTCTGAGAATGAAATAGGAACTGGATCTCTCTCAATTATCATGTTTGGAGCTTCAAGTGATCTTGCCAAGAAGAAACAATTTCCAGCTCTTTACAGTCTTTACCGACAGGTTTGTTTGTCTCTACCATTAGAAATGTTCATATTGTAAATAAAAAATGAAACAAATATGGCCTTTCAATTGTTCATCAATTTTTGTTAGGTAAACTAACTACCAGTATCATTTTTGGTGGATACATTAGTAGATGAGATCTTTTCGATCTCTTTAAGCACACTAACTACTATAGCCATGTTGCACCATGGTCTCAATCTTGGACCATCCATGATGCCTCCACTAGCTTTTGCATTTAGAAATTTTATATCGTCCTTGGGGAAAACCTTGGAATTAAGGGTACCTCCACGGTTTTGAGTTTTTTCATCCACACATGATGCTTTAGAAGTTCCCAATTCTGTTTCAAACTTGTCTTGCTTTTGGTTTTCAGCTTCCTCTTTGCACCAAGTAAATAATGTCCAACGTCAATTGTTGAGAAAGAGAGTGATTCTCAAGTAAGTATTTATCCATCTTTTAATCAATCTTAAAAGATAGTCAAACATGAGTTGTTTAAATATGCGTAATATCTGCAAAATAACAAACCCACACCTTCAAGTGATGTCTTTCCACATATGGGGAATTCAAAATATATTATAAACAAGGTGAGAAAAGGATCAATTTTAAATTCTAACTTAATGAAACTTCAAATTTTCAACTCCCATACTTAATAAAGTTTATGCAGAAACATCAAGTGATAGAGGCCTTGAAATTAGCTTACAACTATTTTTTTATGTAGAAGAAAGTGAGAATTGAAATCCACAAATTAAGAACTATTAAGAACATTCAGAAAATGGTGGTTGTAAAGCTTATATAGTCTGTATTGTATACAATGTATGTCTTTGCATTAACCTAAGACAAGATTCAATGTTATTTATCAAAGATGCACGTGTTTGCGAGCTCACCAGATCATAAAACATGTATGATGTTAGTCATTACAAGTTTAGGAATTAAAGCTTCAGATTGTGATTCTCTAAAGGAACACTGGATGGTTTCTATCTCTTGTTTTTGTTTTTAGGTATAAATTTTGGGATTTCTGAAATGGATGGAAAAAGAATTTGCGTCAGCCCTCACCCCTGTTATGGTTGTTGAATTTTGGTGAAAAAACGACCACGCATCGATGGATTTGTAGTATGAGCAATGCCCATGCACGCTTCAGGAATATAGGGTTGCAAGTTGATTTTTCTATTTTTTGTGAATTCTTGATGTTTTGTTTTGATAGAGTTTCAGTTTAGATTTTAGAATGATAATAGTAGCAATCATTATATTTGATTGAAGACGACTTGTTTCACAATTGGTGATACAAATTAAAAATAAAACAGAATCTTTTATATCTAAGTTTATTGTAGTTTGTCCATGAAAGATTGAGCCTTTAATCACAAAATTCACAAAATTCATGAAATCGAACTCAATGTTTTTGATCTTTCTTTGGATAAACAAAAAAAAAAAAATTAGAATTCAATTAAATGATGTCAGAATATAAATGATGTCAGAATATGAATGTGTTATGTATATACGATGTAATGTAAATGTTGGATTGCGTACTATGCAGGTATTTTGTTTGTTAGGAAAATTTCATATGTCTATTTTTAAAAGGAGATGCTGTCGAAATTTCTATAGAATTATAAATTTTCTATATTTTTTTTAGAATTATAAATATTTTAAAATTAATTCAATTATTTTTTAACTTTTTATATAATTTTATTATATTTATATATATTTATTGTAATTATATATTTGTAGGGGTATTCTGATAATTTTTAATGCATTCTGGGTGCACTAGCAACCTTAAGGGTATTCTGGTCATTTTACCCTAATACAGCAGATTCTTGAAGCTGTATCAAACAGTAATTACCAAATTCTGGTCAACAGCACAGTACTTTTACAGAGTTCTATCAAAGAGGCTTTTCAATGTTTCAGCTTCTGACAACAGATTCAGACAGCAGATTGAAGAAGCTGAATCAATCAGCACCTTAGTTTTTCCATTACAAGCATTGAGTCCTTCAATATTGGTGGACTAAGAAAATCTGTGTGGAGAACTTCTCTTCTAGACGATGCTCGTCTTGCCTAGCAGAAGTTTGGAAGTTGGAATGAAAATCAGTTCAAAAGGTAAGAATACATACAATTAGAAGCTTTTTCACCCGGTGACTTCTAAGATTACGTTGCTAAAAAAACTGAAAATAGATACAGAATGAGCAAAGTTGATGTGCATAAGCACTAATCAGAGAGGGACCCGAAACTTTTCATAATGTTTTTTCCTACATTACCACATTTCGCATCCATCTCAGTGAGCAGACAGTGTCAATTCTGCAGTAGCAAGAAGTACCATGTTCTTGAAAATTTTCATAGAATTAAACATTGAAACATGGGTAATGTAAATACTATCTCAAGAATATGCTTAATAGCCTCTGCGGTATTTTTGTCTCCCACTCCTTTAAGTAAAACATCAGCATCATCTCTCTTTAAAGCGTGCACCACATGACATATCCCTGCTACTACACATCACAGAATATCATTAACTATAAGAAATAACGGTCTTCAGCTATCACGTTAAATGTTTTAGACTTGAATTATTTGTAGATAATGGATAAAAGAACAATAATATCACTTCATCCAATTGATCTTGGACCGCAAACGAGATATTTATAAAAATGTATGTCCATCAGTAATGTGATCAACAATAACCATTAATAATCAGGCAATAGGTTTTGCCAAGATTCATCACCAGTATGAGAATTTGATAAAAAAGGTGACCCATGTTCTCTTAGGTACCCTTCACTATCTTAGGAGGATAAGTGTGCATTAAAGCAGTCATACAATGCACACCAACAAGGCAGACAATCTTGCTGATTATAAGGTTAATTGTAACTTCTTATGTCCACATTGCATGGGACAATAAATAAGTGGCATTCATAACCATCATCAATGCCTTGTGCTAAATATTGGGTGCGGTCAATATGAATCTTGTGTAAATTCATTTTTTATCTTCAGATATTTACTTACTAACTCTATCCACATCATGTTCTCTCATTTTTAGAATCTTCAATTCGTACCAGACCGCTCCTTCAGACTAATGTGTCCCTTGCCATATTTGACTTTCCATCAATTTATGACCTATTTAGGTTATCCTTAGTTTCCCTCAGATATAACTATTTCTAATTATATATTTCTTAGTCTTACAACTCATCTATCTCAACCTATTCATATGAGTCACAGTCACTCTATGAACATGTTGTTATTTGACTTCCAATATTTTGAAGTAGTATTCATGAAAAAGTAATAAATAATAAACACCCTTTGCTAATTGAACCTTTAAGAAACAAGAAAATCCAAGAAAGTGATTACAGAGAGAACCACAGAGTTAAAAATAAACACTTTTGTAAATCTAAAAATTAATAGATTGGGAAATTTTGGCCAAAGGGTACTAAAATTACCAAAAATTGGCACAAACTCACCATCAAAATGTGACGATTATAGAGAGAAACAAAGCTTAAAACAACACTTGAATCAGTTCAACAATTTCTTCATGGGTACTTAAGATTACTACAAATTAGCACAAATTCTACATAAAAAATGCGACAATTACGGAGTGAAACAAACACTTGAATCAATTTTACAATGTCTTCAAGTTTGCTGATATTTTCCTCTTCTATACATATAATATTTAACTGACTGGGAAAATTTGGCCAATGGGTACTTAAGATTAATAAAAATTAGCACAAATTAAACATCAAAATTTGATTTTTCTTCATTTGATACTAACTTTTGATACTCAATAGAGTTACAGAATCTACTGTTTCAACTTCAAAAAGAAATAAAAAAATATATACCTGAAGAAGAATTCGAAGTTGTGAGAGAAACAGAGTGACTGTGAAGGATTCGGTGTTTGATGGTTTTAGCAATCCGAGGAATTATAAGTGCTCCAACTGTTCTTCTTGGAAAAACTGGAGCAGCAAAGATGGTGGCAGCAGCAGCAGCAGCCATTTCCTTTGGCGCAAGGGTAACAAAGGGCTTAAAACTACTGCTTTGGATCCTGTACTCACGGGAGTCAGGTTAAATCTGACTTTCGAATTCTTTTCGAAGTGGCACATCATCGTGGCCCACTCCGACCTAAAATCAGATCCACTATGATTCAATAACTTCGGTTCTGGATGTATGATTACCTGATTCGTCGGTTCTCTTGATTTGAATACGGGTTAAAGTTTGTGATTCGTTACTCAGGAACGAAGATAGTTGATTTTGGGAAGAAAAAAAATCAAACTTTTTTTTATTTATACTATGAGCATGAGGGTATTTTGTCATTTTTCATTAGTCAGTAAACACTAAGGTCAACGATAATGAATTCGCCACCATGAATTGTACCATGAATTGGTTTGATTCTAATCGATTTGTGCTTTGATTCCTTTTTAAAGAATTGGGTAACCCTAAACTGGAAGGATTGATGTTTGGATTCCAATAAGAATCTGATCTGATATCTTATTGGATATGATCTAGATCAATCATGACCCGATCAAATAAGAAGTTAGAAAGTATATAATTTATATTATATGTTTGTTAAAATATATAAAGTGTACATATAAAATTAGGTTTGGCCTGATATAGACCCGATTCTATTATAACTCTTTTGAAACTTATCGGATCAATCCTTATTGGAGTGTTACCAAATCAACCTTGATTTGATCTGAACACGATCCATTGACTCGGTGTGATTGTCACTGGTTCGGGTTGAACCGTAAACAGTCCGATGCTATTCAAGCCACAAAAGTCGAAACCTAACCAAAACTTGGTCCAGACCCTGCCCTATCTAGCTGTTCAGTAAGATTGGGTCAAATAAAAATCATATATGTCCAAATCCACAAGCATCCGGACTTATTTATGGGTCGGATTCAATTTAAACATATTTTCCTTTTACATAGATATTTCACAACTATTAACTTAATTACAAAAATGGCCCACTTTTTGGGTAATGGTCAAAAGACCATTTGCTATTGGAACTCTATTTTTTGGATCAAAATTAGGCCTGTCAACGGATATGTATCCGATCGGATAGTACTATATCCGAATTCGAATTCCAAAAAAAACAATACTATCCGAATTCGAATTCGAATCCGATCGGATATCCCTAACAAACATTCAAATTTGAATCCGAAAAATATATCAAATATCCGATAATATCCGATCCAATAAAAATCATACAAAATACCATCATCCTCAATCCGTCGAAGTTCACACAGTCGAAACCCACAGGTTTTCTCGGAAAAATTACTCCGACTGGTTCGGATCGGGGATCGGAGAGAGAGAGAGAGAGAGAGAGAGAGAGAGAGAGAGAGAGAGATTATGTCCCTGGATTCTGTCAGCTGGAGAAGATGTGTCGAAGTTCGCACAGTCGAAACTCGAACCCACAGATTTCCTCTTAAAAAATCAGTCCGACTGGTTTGAATTAGATCAGAGAGAGAGAGAGAGAGAGAGAGAGTGTACCTGATGCTCACTGGCCAGAAAAGACAATGGGTAGGGAGTTCGATCGAAATCAATCGGTTCCGTCAACTGGTTCAGGTTTTAGCGTTTAAGTTGTTTGGAGAAGATAAAGTTCTAAAAATAACATTTTGTTGTATAACACGAATACACATCACCATATATATATACATGTGTAAAAATTTTGTTGTAAAACATAAATATATAATATATGTATTATATCGGAGCGGATATTATCGAATCGGATATCGCAATATCCGAATTCGTATCCGAAACGCATTCGAATTTTAAAATGACATCCGAATCCGAATCCGATATCTGAAAATTTCGGATAATATTCGATTTTTTGAATTCGAATTCGAATTCGGATTTCGACTATCCATTGACACCCCTAATCAAAATATCCTCATACAGGTTTATTTTAACGTAATACTAGTGAACAAAGTTTTCTTTTTTTATTAGTTCATCACTCCTTATTATATAGGGAAAATTATATAATAATCCCTACACTAACGTTTCTTTCAATTTAGTCCTTGACTTTTGCAAGTTATGAAAATAATCCATTTAGTAAATCCTTATTTTCAAAACGATTCCTAAACCTTACTTTAGCCATTTCTCACGGTTGAAATGTTGACATTTCCGTAAGCATTCAAACTTACTACTTTCATAATAAAACATTAGATTTTCAACATCTCGAAAGAGTTTGGGAGATTCCATTCCGATGAAAAGGATTTGAGAAGGAAAAAAAGAAATCATTTTCAAGGGTTTTTTCAAACATTTTGAAGATGTATGTAAAAAAAAAAAAAAACGCAATATTGAATGAAATAGTACTTTTTATGTTGTTTAGGAATTTTTCTGATAAACTTGTACATCTCATTCACTTCCTCTGTGGTAAACATTGAACTTGGTTTTAGACTTGTAAATACCCCAATTTGAATGGGTCCCCACTCAAAAGGATAAAACAAAATCAACTTTTTAATAAAATCCGCCAACGAGCCTAAAAAGTCTAAATCGTCGAAACTCGACATTTTGATTAAATCGAAGGTTCCTAAGACCCCTAAAAGTCTCATGAACTCATAATGAGGCTTTACATGCCCCTCACCTCTTCCATCTCTCACCATTGCATTCTCAAATCTGAAATTACCCTAAGCCCGTTTATAGGCCACCAACCCTCAATTCCCTAAAAAATTCATTTTTCACCTCACTCGACTTAGCCTAATCCTAACTTCATACATCCCAAACCCTAAGACTCACTTACCTTCAAATCCTCATCTTAAAATAAACCTTAACCTATTTCAACAACCTAAAATCTTAAGTCCAACATATCAAAGCCCACATCCATATCCATAACCATAATCCACAAACCATTATCTACATCAACCAATTAACATTTGATCATCAAATGAGACATTTGTCTTCACTACAACCCACCTCTAAAAAATCATTCTACTTAACTTAACCCATCACCTTTCTCTAACAAAACCACCATTCATACCACTACCCACACTCTATGTCATAAACTTAACCCATCACTTTTTTATAACAAAATTACCTACCCACGTCACAACTCACACATTTTTCTCATCATTTCCCTTAAACCTATCTTCACAAGCCATCCCCACACCCCTTCTATCCAATCAATCCATCCAAATACTTAATCTCCACACCTTTTGAACTCATGTTACCATCATCTCCACCCTCCCAAAAACTAATCCCTTACACAACCTATTCTTTTAATTAAACATCACATCACTTCACCTCATTAAACACTCAACCCAAATGGGTTGGGGGGGATTCAACTCATTTGGATAAAAAAAACTACACATTTACCTCCCCTTCTACAAATACCATCTTCTCAACCCTAAATTTCACACCCCTTACCTTCAAGCCTCATGTCATTTTCCATCTTTCTACATTTTCATCCCATCCTACTCCTAAAAGCAACCCTCAATACCTATAAATACCTCTCCCCACCTTCTAAAAAGGGGCACCAAGCACCAAATCTAAAAAAAAAAAATCTCCCAACTCTCTTCTACTCAACTCCCATCTTCTCTCATCATTTCTTTAGTTTGAAAAATATATTTTCATAATTTTACTAAGGACCCAAGAAGAAGAAAAGAAGGAACAAGAGAAGAAAGGGAAGACCTAAATCTCAAGGTAGGATTGAGGACAGCATTGCACTCCCTTTCTCTCCCCTCTTCATCACCCTCTTCTATTTCCTACTTTCATTTTTTATTTTATTTTAACATACCTATAAGATGTAGTGTTTCCCCTCCCCTATATCTGGTATATCGGACTTTAGTTCGGTTGAAAGCATAAGGGTTGTAATCACCTTGAAAAGATAACCGTTTTAAATCCTTCAACTCGTTTGAGGCAATCTGTATTCGAGTCTTTCTGAATCCATGAGAATGGGCCTACAACTATTAGCCAACACTTTTCAGAAAAAAAAATAAAGATTGTTCCCAATGCTAGATTTTCATAAGGACCATCTCCTTTAATGAGATGATCCCGATAATCCAAGCCGATAGTAAATCCATTCTTAGAGTACAAGTTGTCCATCGGTCGACTTTTTTATTTATTTCATTTTTATCCGAAAATGACCAAGTTACTTTGAGGTTACCACCGATTGGTGGAGAGAAAGGGGTACTTAACACATTCCCTTTTCTCTAATCGAACCGTTTGCCTAGATTTTAGGTGGATCGGTGTTTTATCCGTACGAGAGTCACTAAACGCTAAAACGACACTCTTTTCAAATACATTCCGGGTGACCATTGACACCTTTTTACAAAAAGGAATGGTGACGACTCTAAACTCTCGTAGAGGTGATAATCGAATATAAAAAATCATGCATCTACAAGACTGTAGAGGAAATCCCTTATAGAATTTTCACATGTTGTATGTTCATCGCCAGTCATTTTGGGAACCCCTTCTTCCTCTGTTCTTTTTTCTTCTCTACTTTCTTCATATCTTCCTTCTTATTTTCTTTTCTAGTTATTTTTTTTCTTTCTTTATTTCAAACTTTGTTGTATTTTTTCCCTTAAGTTCCAATAGCCTCTCTCGTAAAATCTGATTTATTTTACCCTCCACCATTCTCTACATTCCCCACTCATCACCCTCATCCTTCTCCATTCCCCCTCATCACCCTCATTCACTTCCATCTGATCTTCTTCTTTATTTTTCTTTCTTTTATCTTCTCCGTCATTTTTCTTTTTCTCTTTCTTATTCCTTTTCTTCTCATTTTCTGGCTTTCTTTTCTTTTCCTACTTAAGCTTCTTTTTCTTCCTCTCGAGTCACAAATCACTAACCTTTTGCTTTTTGGTTTCCACAACTACTAGCTCTTTCATTTTCTTTTTCTTGCCAACATATTCACTTCCATAAGAAGGCTTGCTTGACACATGTCTAGTAGCATGTCTGATAGACCTTCTCATTGCACATGTTCTTCTTTTTCACTATCAATAAATTTATTTCATTAAAGATTTTATCAATCTTCATCTCATACTCATTCATTCTCTTCACCAAATCACTATAAGAATTCATCTTCTTAGCCCTACTATCTTCGCCCTCTTCCTCTTCCTCCTCCTCCTCATCAATATCTTTCGGGGCCTAACATCATATGACACAAAAACATACCAGTACTACAATACAGAAGATATTATTATTTTTAAAAGTGTTTAACGCTACTATATGATATACATTTAGCAAATCTGCTATAACCCCCTTCCCACTTTCTATTTTTTGAAATCCAAAGACTCACTACTGCCTACAAGTATGAAATTTGAAAATTAATCAATTTAATATAGCTTAACTTAAAATCAATTTAATTTTTATTATAATTAATAAATCACATACCTTAGTACTTTCAAAAAAATTCACATAATAGAACCCCTCTGAAACTTATGTGGTCGCCATTTTAGTATATACGTGGGAAGTTGATGTTTATAAGTTTCGGAATTAGCGCCAACACATGCTCGAATGCCCAAATCTACACAAAATATATAATAAAATAAACTAATAAAAATCACACAAAATGATAAGTATTTTTTGTACAAAATTAATAAAAATAAGTTAACAAACCTATAAGGTTATAATGCATTTGAAAATGTTATAAACATCTTTATTTATTTGCCTTACGATATTTTCAATCGAAGTTAGCAAATAAAAAAAAATCATTCCCCATGGATAGTTGTTAATTTCACCATGTCGTTAGTAAGGTGAACATACTCTCAACTAATCGAATTACTTGTATTTATCAACAAAAAGTCAGTTAAAACATACAACATAGACAACTTAACAAACACTTCATTGGAGATATGGCCCTTAAGAGCATCTTCAATTTCCATCCTCCTTAGCCACTTCTTGTCCTGAGGAATGTGTTTGAATACAGTACTTCGTAAAGAAGATGACCTAGTATTAGGGCCTCAAGAACTAGAAGTACTTCGCAAACATTAATTGTAATTTAATAAAAAATTTAAAAAGACCTCGTTACTATATTTATAATACCCATATTAATCCCTTGACCATGGTCAATAAGGATGACTACCACACGTTGACACAAATGCAAGGGCACTATTATGAAAAAGATTCAAATTTAATTCAAAATTAATCTGACGTGTTTGGGGATTTGACTACATGTGTCAAATATGATATGATGTTTAATGATTTGAAAACACGTCAATAAATAACACCCCTCTGTTCAAATGAATAACGTGAAATAATGTGCCTCTTTATAAAATGTTTACACTACAGTATAAATAAAATAAATCTCTGTAAATAGGCGCTTTTCTATTTTCAAAAAAATAATATTAAATCTTCTTTTTCATATGAATTTCTTCTTCTTCATCTCCACTTACATATTCTTCTTCTTTGAATTTTCAATATCTCCATCTTGAATTTATGTAGTCTTCTTCTTTTGATCTCAGTTCGAACCTCAGAAATGTGTTCTTCATTTTTTTGGTCTGCAATATATATAGAACAAGAAAAAAGACAGTGAGAATTTATTATTTTTAATATGAAAAGTGTAATCATTATACTTGCAACGGAAGACGGTACCATGTTTAGTGTTAGAATGGTTAAAGGGTAGTTTCGGTATAGAATTTACTTTTTTGTTGATGTGGCAATTTTGAAAGGTAAACTGCCAATTCTAAAGAGATCAAGCCCAAACTCGTAACTTGTGAATGTTAGGAGCCCGAATCACTAAAACCCCCGAATCTTTTTATATACAATATGGTATGTATAAGTCATATCTCACATGCAATGAACATTTTTGCTCGTCCAATTTATAATGACCATTGAACCCCAATTGAGAGCAATCTCTTTGATTGAGAAATAAATTCATCAAGTGATTAATCATTAAAAGGGATAACTTTTTTCTTCGTGACTCTAGACCTATTTTTAGTTCTGAAAAGAATACAAGTATTTAAACGTTCTAGATCATTGTACGTTGTTGAATTTCGCTTTAGTAGATTCTTAATTCGGATGACCAATTACATTGTATATGATAGTAAGGAATTTTTTTTAAGTGATCATGATGAAAATGAATTTTATGGAATTTAGAGTGATAGTACTGAATAAAATGTCAAGAAAAAAGAGAGTAGGATTTTAATTTTGGGGGTGGGGGCAATCACGAGAGAATAATGAGGTCGGGAAATAATTTTCCTACTAATTCCTTTGGGTGGAAAAAATGAATGTTGGGAAAAATACACAATCATACACTAGAAAATGGCATTCTTCATAAAAATCGTTTCATGTGCAATCATAAGTACCCTTAAATGTTTTGCTTTCAATTGAATGGGCATTCACCTATATCCATCTTTCTAAGGGTTATTGAGCCCAATCAAATTATCACTTTGGCAATCCAATATGACAGTCCTCTAGATTTCATTGAAAAACACATATCCAATTTTTTCATTTTAATAATAATACAAAAAATTGGGCTTGATCCAAGGTTTTGAAAATGGACGGCAACTGAACTCCCAAAATTACAATAAAAATTGAACGGTAAAAGTTAACTTTGAAAAAAAAAATTTAACTTCATAGAATTATGTCCTTTACAACCGTCTAGTTGTGGCATCAAATCACGTATTTGGATACCACAAAGTGAACTCAACGACCATTAGTATGATTTGAAATCATGCTAATTTAGTAAGACTATCTTGGTTATAAAATAAAATAAAATAAAATTTAAAGAAGTAAAAATAACTTTTTATCATAATTAACAAAAGAGAGAAAGAGAAGAACAATAGCATTACCACATATAAATAAGAATAACAAATGATAAAAATGGGATAATACAACGAAGTAAGTCATCTGCTCAAACAGACACACACAAATAAATATCTAAAGGGACATGCTGGCCCAGTCATCTTCATAGCCTACTTTCTTCTTCTTCTTCATGCTCTTCTTCTTTTGTCCAAGTGCCATCATCATAGCTCCAAGGAGGTGACGTGAGTTTGTCACAATTATCAACTTCAAGTTGTCTTAAGAATGGCATTGCCTTTTTCATCCTAAGCCAATCTACCTGCAAGTTTGGTAGATCATTCAAGATTAAGTTCTCTAATTCCCAAACCACATTTTCAACACCAAACAACTTTGAACTCATTCCAGTAATATTTTCTGAAGAACATATAAAGAGTCGTTGCGAATTTGAAAGAGTAGTTGGATTGATCCATGCTGGTGTCGTTTCTCCTGGATACTCTACGAATTCTAGTTCCTGAAGCTTCTGAAGACGAGGAATCTCATAATCAACTTTCCTTATGATTTGCTCACCTATCCCATTTTTGAATTCTACAATTAAAATCTCCAGTTGTACAAACTCAGATAAGACTTTCAGCTCCTCTTCTTTTAAATGATCTTTTGAATCAATGGTAATCTTGAGTTTTTTAAGTAGCGTCAACTTTTTCAAGTTAGAAAGGTGACACCCATCTTCAACATTGGAATTTGCAAACCTAAACCCCCAAAGTTCATCAAGGTTTGTTAGCTTTCCAACCCCACCGGGTAGATACTCTATTTGTTCACATTCAATTAAAAGTTACTTGGTTAGTTTTTCCAAAGTTGTCACCTGTCTAGGAAGCCTTTTTAAATTCTCACAGTCACGTAGAACAAGAGATCGAAGGTTTTGAAGATTTTCTATAGAATCCGGGAGTTCATATAAACGCGACCTTACTATTGTGAGACAAATTAGATGTGACAAAGATCCTATCTCACTCCACCAATTCACCTTGGAAGAGACATTCTCTAAAATGTTATGGGTGTTGAAACTTATGTGTAAAATCCTCAACCATTTTAATTGCGGTAATTTGAGTCCAACATTTGATGCAAACTCCTCTTCACACAAATCAATCCCGATCATGGTCCGCAACAATTGGGAATTAATTTGATCAATCTTTGAATTCTCAACATGTAGTCGACGTGAATCGTTTGTACAAGTTAGCATGCCCCTGTCATCCAATCCCCAAAAATTTTCATCCTTGGCAATCTTTATAATCATGTCGCGTACCATATCATGGACTCCATAGCTTGTAAATCTTGCTCCATAGTTGTCTTTCTCTACACCTAATATTAAATTACGGCCAATTAATTCATCAAGGTATTCTAATCCAATCTCCTCAACAGTCCTTCCATCCCTTTGTCGAACAAAGCCCTCACCTATCCACCACCAAACTATATCAAAAACACTTATCTCATAATCTTTTGGGAATGCAGCGAAATACAACATACAAGGCTTCAAAAGTTTAGGAAGCTCTTCATAACTTAACTGCAATGGAGAAAAAATCAACTCATCTTGGACCGCCAACACTTGCTTTAGATGCATAGATATTCGTTTCCACTCGTGGACAGAATCCCCTTTCCCTATCAACACCCCACCAACAACTCTGATTGCCAAAGGAAGCCCTTTACATTGAGAAACTATCTCCTTGCCGATGTGCTCTATTTTTGGATTTGGGCATTGACCGCCATCGTTTGCAAATGCTGTTTTGGTGAATAATAACCAATCGTCTCCATTGGAAAGAACTTTTGGACAATGTATGTGCTTCTCAATGGTCCCCATTGATCGTACCATTACTGCATTCCTTGTTGTAACAATAACACAACCACCCTTGTTAAAACAATTCTGGGTTTTCCAAAGGGCTCTTTACCAACCAATTATTTGGGTGTTCCGCTGTTTACTGGAAGAGTTACGAGAGAAATGTGTAGGGGCTTGGTTTCCAAGATCTCGAGGAAGATGATGGGTTGGAAGTCCAATCTTCTATCTGAAGGTGGTCGTTTAACCTTACTTTCACATGTACTCACTTCCATTCCAGTGTACCTAATTTCAATTCTACCCATTCCAAAGTATATTTCAGATTCTTTGGAGTCGAGCTTTGCTAAATTCTTTTGGGGTAGTACTGAGGGTAAAAGGAAAAATCATCTTGTTGCTTGGCATAAAGTATGTAAACCTAAGCTAGAAGGTGGGCTAGGTATTAAAACTCTTGCTGAGATCCATAAAACAGGTTTAACGAAAACATGCTGGAGATTGGTAAATGAGAAAGGGTTGTGGATAGACTACCTTAAGAAGAAGTATGTCAAGGATGGAAATTGGTGGACTCCGTCAAAAACGAGGGGCTCCAAGATTTGGAGAACTTTTCGAAATTTTCTTCATCCAACAATTAGACTTTCAAAAAATTTGATTGGAGACGGTGCGACGACTTCTCTCTTCCTACACAACTGGAGAGGTTCAGTTCCGTTGATCGATTCCTACCCAGATGAAAATAAACAAATTATGGTGAAGGAGGTATGGAGTCATGTGGGCTGGAATGTTTCTAAACTTAGAGACCTAATTCAAGATGGCAATGCAGTGGAAGAGATTATTGCTTCTAATCTTCAGCAAACAAGTTTTGATAGAACAATCTGGAAGCCGTCAAAATCTGGGTTGTTTTCGTCCCGTTCGGCATGGGAATCAGTGAGAGAAAGGGGTAATGTATCTCATATCTGCAAAGCAATCTGGAAGGCTCAGGTACCCACCAAGATGAAGACTTTGGCGTGGAAGATCTATCATAAAGCATGTCCGGTGGATTGGATCCGAAAAAAATGGGGTTTCTCCATGGCGTCAAGATGTCCATGCTGTGAAGATGATGAAGAAACTGTTGAACACCTTTTCTATAAATGTTCTTTTTCTATAAAGGTGTGGAATTTTTTTAGCTGCCACCTTCTAGATGAGCAAGTCAGAATTATGACGCCTGGATTACTTCTTAATTGGGGCCTATCGAAAAATTCTCAATTTGGAAATGCCAATGGAATGATTCCATGGGTAGTATGCTGGAACATTTGGATCACTAGGAATAAATGTATCTTTGAGAACAAGAAGGCCTCTGTCCAGGGAGTTATATTCAGCTGTTTGAAATGGCTAAAAGAACTAGAAGATCATCAGATTTTCAAATATCCTTCCTCAGATGATGAAATCAAAAAGCTTCAAGCTATAGGTATACATAGGAGAACGATTCCTCAAAGACGTATAGTCAAAGTCTGCTGGGAAAAACCGCCAGCTGGCTGGTTTAAACTTAATACTGACGGTGCGGCAAGAGGTAACCCAGGTATTTCAGGAGGTGGTGCTATTCTACGTGATGATCATGGAGAACTTGTGGCAGCAGGGCACTGGGTTTTCGGAGAAGCGACAAACAATGTAGCTGAAATCCGTGCATTGGTAGTTGCATTGGAGAGCTTTGATTTAGTTGGTAAAAAAATTATTGTTGAAATGGATTCAGCTATCATAGTGAGGGGTCTTGCAAGTCATGTAGTCTCTTGGAAACTAGACGAATGGATATATAAGGCACGGACAATGCTATCGAAAATCGAAGTCAGAGTAACTCATGTTTGGAGAGAGGCAAATGTTGTTGCAGACGCCCTTGCTGCAGCAGCAATTCATAGTCAACAGTCGATGAAGTTCATGCGAGTAATGGAGTTACCTATTAATGTTAAACATGCTTATACTGGAGATAAGCTTGAATTGCCTCAACTTCGAATTGTAAATCGTTAGGGTCTGCCCTATGTACAAATTTTCCCATATATAATATAAATCATCTTGCTTGCTTAGCAAAAAAAAAAAAAAAACGTAGTTCTTCCAATAGACCACCGACATCAATGTCTGATAAATTCTTCTCCACATTCAGTTTTCTTAAAAGATTTTTGATTAATTCATCATATTTGACAGTTTGGGAAACTGTCGCAAGCAAGATACATTCGAAGGAATCCCTCAATTGAAGATCATTCATTATCTTTTGAGCAAGGGTCGTTTTGCCTATTCTACCCATCCCCACAATCCCAATGATCCTCATGGGTCCACTTGCATCCATGACCCACTGTTTAATTTTCTTCACGTCATCTGCTAGGCTTACTATTTCAGTATCATTCACCATGATTGGATATCTTGTCGGTCGACTAGTTCCGGCACGTTCATCACTTGGAAGATTGACAGTTGAAGGCAGGTAAGTTTTCATCTTCTCTCTAAGATCTCCTATTTCTTGATTTATTTCACTCAATCTCTTTCCCATTTGATAATGATGTTTTAATAATGAAAGAGAGATGCAACACATGAACTTTTATTTTCGTCTTCGTCTTTGTCGTCGTCTTAGAAACAACTCACAATCTTCTGTAATGTTCTCAGCTTCATATAGTAATTCTGTTAGTTCCCTTGCAACAATTTTTAAAGGTCCCTTTCGATCATTTATCCTCATGTTATTTGTGACTTCGAGGAAGCTTTGCATGTGAGGAAGCTCCTTTTGCATTTTCCTGAATTGTTTTTGGAATTCAAGCACTTGACGCACTTCATTTAAGAGACTTTCAAGCAATTTTTCTACTAGAACACTGACAACTGCTTCCGCCATTTTCTTGTAAAACTTCTCTATGTAATTACAACAATACAAGTATACATTTTTGTTAGTAAAGTTTAAAGTTTCTCTGTGTAATTACAATAATACATGTATGTGTGCTTGTTATCTTTTCTATATTTCCCTCTCATCATCCACATAATTTCTCTCTTGAAGCGAAAAAAAAAATCGAAAAAAAAAAAATTAATTAGGAAATCAAGAAACAGGGGATTGTAAAGAGAGAGGGAGCGAACATAGTGCATGTTATGTGACAAAGGGAGAGAAAAAGTATGGGGTTTGCAATACAATTTGAGAGGTGGGGGGATGTAATTAAATTAAACTTTAAAAAAGATTAGTTTTTAAACGATCTCCACTGTTAAATCTATGCAGATCTAACAATTGTATTGTGCTTGGCCAAAGATTTTGGCCATTTTAACGTTGCATCTCTTTCATGTTGTCTTGGATGATATAAAGCATTTAACTCTGGTTTACAATTTATGATAGTTTCTATTGGTATCCCAACTTTTACTTATTACACTCCAATTTCTTAAATTAAAACACACGTTTCAAATATAACAAAGTTTTGGCTCAAATTATAATTAAATATTACAAAACATTATAACACATTCAAACAATTTCAGTTGTTTACAATAAGAGAGCTTCTATTAACATCCCAACGTAACTTTTACTTATTATCAACCATACACTAATCTTTTTTATTTTTAATTGGAGTGTAATAAGTAAAAGTTGGGGTACGAATAGTAGCTCTCTTATCTATTTGTGTATATTTATATGAAATAATTTATAAATGTTTTTATGAAAAAGGGAATATTAGAATATGTCTAATCATAAATTCATATTTAATTTTGATAATAAATATTAAAATTCTAACAAAATTAATTATTTTAATTAAAATATACAAAATCTTGATTGATTCAATCGAGTTTTACCATCAGATGAGATTTTCAAAATATTGTTAAATGACATCGAGATGGCTTGGGCAAGTTATCTCGGCCTCGAACAAGATTTGAAACCATGCTAAGGAGGAGGTTTAAGAATCTGTATTATTGGTTAGAGTATTAGATGTGAAGCATTGTAATAATGTGTACAATGATTACACAGAATCATATCTATGAAGATTTATGGAGATTTAAATATGATAGATTAGTTAGAGATTTGAACTAATTGTGTTTATTTAATCTCTTAGAGTTTGTTACTAGTGTCTATATAAACCCCATTTGGGTCATGTAATCATCATAAAAAATAAATCATATATTAGCATTTTACATGGTATGAAAGCTCAAGCTCCAATGAGCACACCAATCCCGTTGTGTCGTTCTTTCACCGGTGGTGTGGTCATATGTTGGCGGAATCCAATTCATCAATTTCATAGAATTTCATCTCTTTTTTATATTTCATCAAACATCACATGAGCACTCAAAACTTCTATCGTCTAAATCCCTACATCGACACATAAAAAGATCACCTATTCTTGTTCAGATCTTTCTTCAAATATCTATTGTGAAAGACGTACACATGCAAATCTAAGATCAGAAGAAGACGATAAAAAAAGTTGGCTCCACACGAATCAACAAGATCAGATCTATGATTCCTCCCTGAAGATCATCCAAGTATCACCTCAACAAATATTTCTTAAAGGATTACTTGTTGGAGATAAAGCCTACCTCTTAAGATTCCTAACATTTTAGGTTAGCCAAGTCCAGGAAGGAAAAGAAAAAATGCGAAGAAAAAATCAATTTTAGTTGCTAGACAAGACATGTAACGCCCTCGATTTTTAAACACATGTCTCGACGAAATTTGTAGGTCAACATATTGGAGATTTTTTTAAAGTTGGAATTTAATAAAACCGATTATACCATTAGATTCGCACCGAAATAGACTATAAGATTGCGAAAATCGAAATTCAGGACGTTGGCTTTTCAATTAAAACAAAACAAATTGAATAATGACCGTTACATCCTTTTAACACTATAAATACTAAAACCCTAATCCCATTGTAGTATTTTACTTTCTTAAGTTTCTTTAACACTAGTCATCATCTAGTTTTATCATTGAAATCCTTTTGATTTTTACGAAGGTTTTATCAAGACCTAAGAAATGAAACTCAAAATAAAATCGATTCAGTTTTCATATAAGACGAATCAAACAATGTAGGAAACAAAGTGGTGGATCCAAATTTCTTGTTGTAAAGAAAACCTAATTTGAGTAGTATTGCGATTTTGGTAAAGAGAGTTTTGTTGGATCTTTTACAATTCATATAAAAAAATTAGCTAAATACTTTATTACAATTTCTTTAGCTTTTAATAGAAATTGAATTTTAGATCTACTAAAAATATAATTATGAGATCAATAGAAAATTTTTGTATTCTATAAACGAATTATATCAAATAAATTTACATAAATAATTATGCTTTTGAATGTTAATATAGATTTGTGATTTAATTCTTGAATGATCATACTTGTGCATAAAGTGTGGTGAATTATATTATAATCATGCATTGCATATAACGATGAGAGGAAGTTGTAATTGAAAAAAAATATAAGTGATAAAATCCTGTATAGAACATTTTGTGTATAGAAATGACCTAACGGTTGGCCAAGCCGGATAATTGATCGGATTATAGTTAACGATTGACTAACCCAAGTAATAGTCAGTTTAGGTGTGTAGACCTCATGCATTCACATTTTTTTTTTTTTTGCATCATTGATTGTCTTGTAAATAAATATAGTTAGATTAATTAATTTTATATGAAATATTTTAGATTTATCAAACTCACCCTTGCGATTAACATTTTCAAGTTATGTTTACTTGGGAAATTAGTGTAATGGGAGTGGAGAATAAAATTTAGGAAATTATTATCTTTTATTTATTTTAAGATATAATTTCTTTTTCTAAATTGGAGTCACGATTTTTGCATTGACTATATTTTTAAGGAGAATTTGTTTTGATGAATAAATAAAGTTTTGGTGGATCATTTGATGTTTATATTTTTGTAATTTTCATGATCTCCATAGATAAGCCTTTTACTTGAAATTTTTATCATAGGCTTCTCATATGCTTGAGAAGTTGTAAGAATCTTTTTAGGAATTACCTTGATCATTTGGTATTTTAAACATATTTATCACTAATGAAAATTTATGATTATTTTCTATAATAAAATACTATATTATTGATTTTCAATCAAACCTATTTTTATTCATATTTTGAAAATATGTAAAACATGAAAGTTGTGGAGTTTTTCACCTATCTTTACTCCGTTTTGGTATTTAAAAAAAAAAAAAAACATATTCTCATTGAAAATACCATATAGTGCAGTATTTATTTATTATTTTCATAATCCTTAATTTTTACTCTTGAATATAGACTATGACATTTCTTTATTTCAATTTATAACGAATTCTTTAAAAATCCTACAAATTAGTAAGTTGATTGAACATCAGTAGGTTAGATAAAAAAAATAGATTTTATCATATTTGGAGGTGTTTAGTATTTTTATTAGTCATGAATACATTTTTAAATTATTAATATATTTCTTAAAGTTTCCGAATTGATATTATGAATATTGATATGAATTTCCTACACCGATTTATAATTTTCAAAACAGTAGGTATCTCAAAACTAGTTAGCTATTAGAGATTAATATGTTTGTTTTTCTCTTTATTTATATATTTATTTGAATTTAATCTAATTAATATTTTTAAATTAAATTAAATGTCATGTCAATCACACCTGGGTTATAGATATTTGAATTGGACCAAAATATTGAGTCGGGTCATTGGATTCAAAATTTGGGGTCTGACAAGACATCATAATGGGTATATAAGCAAGACTGATTTGGTACGTCTTGTATATGGTATACAGCAAATCCAAAGCCCAACTTATACAACAATCTATTCCACAACCATTGCAACATCCAAGTTTGAGTCCAAACACATGAGGACCATTTTTCTGGCTTAAAATGCTTATGTGTGTTTTTTTTTTTGGGTAAGTAAAAATGCTTATTGGTTTGATATTGCCCAAAGCTCCCTAGATCCACATGAGCCTTTCAATCATTTACGATCAAGCTCATTATGGTCCATAGAGACCCATTTTCATGTTTAAGACCCAATAGAGGTCATTGCCAATGATTGAGCCCATGGAGCCGACATAGAGCTCATTTTTCTAGCCCATTAGAAATCACATTTTCGGATTAAAATCCGCCAGGTTTCGGTCTAGCCAAAATCAATCATGGCCCATTTGAGTTGAGCGGTTAGCTCCTTTGATTTAGATACATCATTTTTTTTCAGGCAAACAACCACAACAAGTTAAGCAGATTTCGTGGATTTTAACGACATCAACATTGTTTTTTCAACTCGTATTAGCATTGAAGGCTCTTCTTTGACCATCCTTCTCTTTGAAATTATTAATTTTTCAACAAACTAAAGTTGATCCTTGATCACCATTAGTTTGAGGGGCGTTGTAATAAGGTGTACAATGATACACCAAATCATATCAATGAAGATTTAGATATAGTAGATTAGTTAAAGATTTGAATTGATTGTGGTTATCTAATTTGATAGAGTTTGTTATTAGTTTCTATATAAACCCTATTAGGTTCATGTAATTATCACAAATAATAAATCAAATATCATCATTTCACACTATCTTGGTCGAGTCATCTAGTTTCAAATGAGCCAATTCGACGCAAAATGAAACAACTATGAAATTGAAAGTACCTAATTTGTTATAGTGATTTGAATGTTGAAGAACTAGAATCTAGAGGCTGAAGACTAAATTCTTAAAAAAGAAATTATTATAGACCATGGTTTCAAAACTCATATTGACGTCTTGTGTCATTCATGAATGAGACCGAGTTGTCTCGGAAGAGAGAAACCATTTAACTCAGGTTACAATTATTTTTTCATAAATATTTATATAAAAAGAATTATAATTTTTTTAAGAAAATAAGGTAGATTAGAAGATGTTTAGTAATAAAATCATATTTTATTTATATACTAAATGCTTAATTTTTTTTAAATTAACTATTTTAATTAAAATATAAAAAATCCCGATTGACACGAATGAGTTTTATTGACTTGGCTGATATTTTCAATATCGTTTGAGTCATCTAGTTTTTCTCGCGAGATTTTGCATATGTGAGTCACTATGTTTATTTGTCTTGTTCAAGGACGATACCGAGATTTAAAACAATGCCTCAAATCCAATATTAGTAATTGATTGCATAATTTTCAGGTGCTTAATTTAGTAAAAACTGGATGTTGTCCTCCCATTGTTGAATCCCTTTTTAATGATTTTTTTTTTTCAATTTAATTTGTAATTCTAGATGCCTTCATTGTGGAGTACGAATTAGTTGTTTAAAATTTCCGTGCTAAGTTGATTGACCAATGGCATGATGCCATGTGTATTAAAAAAAATAAAAATACACTAGATTAGTCGGTGGAGAGAAACTCTAAGGAGAGAATTTTTGAACGGCTAAGAGCTTTTGGATTTTAAGGACACATGGTAAAATCATAGCTGTTCATCAGCTTAGCACAAAACACTTTTCACAACAAATTTGTACTCTTGTGTGTGAAATGCTATGGTGTGTGGATTGTAACGGTGCACAAAATTCCTTAATTGTATATGATGTAATAGAAATATCGTGTTGGTTTAGGCATGATGTGCATAAATTAGATCATAATACGAGAATCTGACTTGCCTTTTCGACTCACTAGTGTGCAACATAAAATACATTACTTTACCAAAAATGTCATTCAAATGATTAAGGATCCCCCCAACGATAGTTTTCTTGTGAATACTGGGAACTTAAGGAAATTAGACAAATTTATCCTCAAGGGTCTCCTAAGAGCACATAAATAGAGGACCCATCTAAGGCCATTGAGAGATCGACAATTCTAAGACTCAAAATTCTGCCATTTTCTCTCCTTGAAGCTTTCTAGTACCCCCAAACCCTGCCCAAATCTAGTCTCATACATCATAGAAACCTATACCAAAAAGAAGAAGGAAGAAGAAAGAAGAAAAAAGAGAAGAGTCTTATATTTCTGGTTTATGTAATAAATTCTCTCTAATCCCCTACTTCTACTACCCCTTTCTTTTATTTTGACCATTTTAATTTCTAGTAATTTAGTTGTAGCTAGATTACTTTTGTTTCAAATGTCTTGGGTGGCAGAGAGTAACCCTCTATGGAGGTAATCTCCCCTTATACGTCCATAATAAACATCTAGTGAGTATTTTATTTCTTGTATAGTTTTCATTTCAATTTCCCTTAAATTTCTAGTTTAGCTACTCTTTCTCATGGTTATGGAGGAAGAGAATAATCCCTCTTTATGATGTAATATTCTCTTTTATAAGTCCATTAATAAGTTCCAATGAGAACATTTCATGTATACACAATAACCACACACCACTTTCTTTATATTTCAAAAGGACTAAGAGTCAAAGGTGGAAGTCTCCCTAGATCTACACCTATTTTTTAAGCCAACAAAAATAGTCTCATAGGAACACATCTTCATGCATAAGATTTAAGTTCCGCCAAGAATGTATCCATTTGTGTATGTCCCAAGGACTAAACCAACAAAAAATAACTCCCAAGTGAGTAAATGAATGTATAGTAGTACTTAAGGACCCAAAATAGTGAAATCCAAGAGAATTTGCACTCAAGTCCCAAGTCCACAAAAAATGTCCGACAAGCACAACTTTCATCCTTGGCTAGTTCAATGATTTTATTTTGTGATTTTAGAGACCGATCTATAGTCCATTAGACTCTTCACTTCTCACGTCTCCTCTACTTCAAAAATATCTATAAAAAAAACCAAATTTCTATTTCACTATTGCCATTCTTTGGTAACCAACACTTGAGGGTGGGATAGGTGCTTAATACCTTTCTTATCCCTCAACAAAACTTCCTTACCTAGTTCTTAGGTAGACCCCTTTCCATTGTAGTGAGTCGTTGCAAACCAAAAAAATATATTTTAAAAACTTATTTCTATGGTGTCCATTCACACATTAAACATTGGATGATGGTGACTCCTAAACCCACGTAGATGAGGTCAAAACCATTTACAACCTCACGTATCTACAATGGGGATGCGTGTTAGGATTTTTGGACATGACATGTTTGATGATCAATTCACATTAAATGTTGAAGAGTCGATACTAATCCTTTTAATCAGTGAAATTAGATCGCCAACCAATATTGAATCGTTAATGTAGTTTGTCTCTCGAGGAAAATACTGAACTAAGATTATGCCCGAAGGGAATCTCGATGAGATTGATAAAGTAAAACATGAACTTGTCGCTTTAGAGATCGTGCACTTGTGCTTTCAGCTTTGTTTTAAACGCTAATGTGTTCTTGTTTCGTTAGTGAGACTAGACTAAACCCCTTAATAATTAGCATCAAAGTAGGCAATCCACCTAAAAGCCAAACCGATAGCCCTTTAGTTTTCTTGTTGAAACTACACTATAAAAAAGGAGGCTTCATGATGTAGTGAAAACTTGTGAATCAATAGATTCTATTGATAAACAAGTAATAACTTCAAAGAAAATAAATCAAATCAAAGCAATCTAGATTTGTTTGGACTTAATGTACTCCATTAATTGCTTGAATAAGGTAATGAGCCTATCTTGGAGGTATGAAGAATTGTTTACATAAATCCAGATTTCGACACGATCAGTTCAAGATTGTTGTTTTGTTTTCCATTGTGAGGAAACAAATGGGTAATGTTGAAGTAACATTAAAATGTACATAGTGGGAGACATTTCTGACATGGATGTGTGTTAGAACCATAGATACTTTTCATCAAGATTTACTCTAGCACGACTCGAAACAAATTGAACAACAAATTTTTTGGCTAAGCTTGGAGCATGTGGGAATGATCTAGGAGAATCTACATACATAGCCTATAGTAATTTAAGTATAACTTTATCATATGGACTTAAAATTTGACGATTCCAAAAGCATTGGAAAGAGGACTCAGAGGGCTACGCCGCAAAACGCCCAAGTGCTCATTCCACAAGCGTAACTTGCGGAAGCATTTCGGCATCATTTACCCATCTAAAATTATGGTCAAAGTTAGACTTTCTATTTATAAAATATTTTACCGCGAATAACTCTAGCATGATCGTGATGCTGAAGTTGTGGCAGAAGAGAGTAATAAACGTAACAGTCGTGGTGGAGTTACATTGTGGGGGACATTGGCTGACGTGGATGTGTGTTAGAATCATAGATGTTTTTCATCGATATACGAGTGAGATCTTGATGAAAGCATCAATGGTTCTATGCACAACAATGTCTCCCACGATGTCCCTCACAATGTTACTTCAACATTATTCTTAACGTAATTAGGATTCTTAATCCAATTAAGAAATGACTAAGATTTTACTATTTTAGACTTACTATAAATAATATTTACAATTTATAGTAAGTATGCAATTAGAATATGAATTGGTTTCTTTTATGTAAGTATGCCAATTAGAGTAGGATTGATTTCTTTCTTCTTTTATAAATATGGAAGGAAAACAATGAAAAAGGAATTCTTTTTCTCCCTCAATTTATTTTGTTCATCATTTGCGGTGTTTTTGGATTAGGGAATGAGTTTTTTTTTGTAATTGAGTATATTGATTCAATACCTCAAGATCTTATGAACATTGTAACCGGAGATCTTTCGTGTAATTATGTTCAAGTTTAATGAATAAAAGGGAGGGATCCTCCAAACTGAGCTTATCGATCAAAACAAAAATTCAAAGAACTAAAAAGTAATTAAGAAAGAAAAGTGAAGTGATTGATATTTTTTTTTTCATTGAATTTTGTTTTTTAAGCTCCTTATATAAATAACTTCACTATAATAATTTATAAATCTTTTAAACTATAAAAAGTAACTTTTTAATCTATCTATAATATAATACCGACTTTCTAAACTTAATATAACTTAATTTGGACACTTAAATTTTTTTTCTAATTATAACCTAAAGATTAAAAACGAATTTAGGAAAAAGTAGAAACTTCAAAACAAATTAGAAACTAGTGAAGAATAATACTCCTAAAGTAACTATGAAAATAGAAATTCTATTATCACTAGAAAATAAAACAAATCCTACTAGAATTAGGAAACTACTTAGGATTCTAACTAGAACTATAGATGTCTTACATCACTTAAAAACAACTATAGTGTGCTAAAATCAAGATTTGAGATTCTTATTGTTTGATCGTACATAAGAAAGATGAAGATTCAATTTTAGAGACGCTCTTGTGCAAAGAGGTAAGGACTCTTTTGGTGGTATAGTATAATAAGAGCACGACATTTTGTCTCCGGAAAAATTGACTCATCAAAGTTGAATGAACTGATTGTTTACAGTGGTGGGAGATTCTATAAGTACCACCATCCCCCTTTGTCTCCTCTCATATACATCCTAGTTGGGACTCTTAATATGGTGAAGTGTCAATGAGGGATATGATTTTAAAGTGCCACTACTCATGTGGTATGCATTGATGTGAAAGGGTTATTGATATTCCTATTGAAATTTGCAAAATATTCCTTACTTACCCATGTGGCATACTCAATCGACACCCTTGATGTGACATGTTCGGGAATTGTAGATCTACACCCCTCGGGATACACGATTCACTCGGGATACACTTTTTATGGGGAAGTGCAATTGTGTATCCCGAGGCATGCAAATCTACGATTCCTATGAAAGACCTTATTTGCAATCCACATGAGTCATGACAACTATATAGACTACTTGATCTGTACATTTATTGATTGACTAGGTGACCTTGATCAATAAGGCAACTCATTTTTATTTTCAATCGAGAGAAGTGTATTAAATATGGTTCATTATCAAGAGAGGTAAGTAAAAAATTTCCCAAAAAATTAAAGAAAAAAAGAGAACAACATACGCTTAACTAATCAAATAATCCAACGGTTAGGATTTTTTGCAAATCCCTATGATAATTATCTCAAGAATAACTACCAACAGTTGGATTTTGATCTTGTGTTATTTCTTGCGTCAACGGAACCCAACCCACCCATTAAAATAAGGAAATTAAAAGAAATGATAAAAACCATCATACAAATGGAAAGAAAATATAACCACTTACAAGAGTTTTGGTAATTTATATCTTCTCTTGTCTTCTCTCTATTGTGGGATTAGTTACCTGCACTGATTCAGACTTTTCTTTGAAGTTTAAAATCTTAAACGCAATAATAATAATAATATATTTTTAAGAGAGAGGATTTTGGTTTCGTACCTGTTTCGCAGTCGCCTATGGATTAGGATTTCTTCTGAATAGGAGAGATGCAGAGAGGAAAGATGAGATGAGAAAAGCTTTGATGACTTTTGAGTGGGGATGGTATCTTTCAACTTATTTATTCAAATGTGCCTCCACCTAATACACACAAAGACCAACTAGGAGGATATTAATAATCTAGTCACTTGAAAACAGTAAGAATCTTATTGAAGGATTAGTTTCCACCGACTAAACATAGATTATAGAATTATAATTGAAGCAGGTGAGCAATCAACGGAGCAAGTGGCAATAAATAAAGAAATTCAAGGGTGTATTTTTTCTTATCTCTATAATATTTCTTCCATTTAAAAAAAAGAAAAATTGAATACTTGACCTAGGGCCTTGAATTTGATTCAATTGATCATAAAATAGACTATCTAGATCCTATGAAACAAGAAGTTGGATTGCTATCGACCCTACAAGATACATGGCAGTGTGGCACATTCTTCTTGGATTGGACCTAGACAAGTGAAAATCGAAAAATTTGATAAGAAAATTTGACAGGCCTAAGCCTATAAATTTTATAACCAATTTTGATGGTCCATGGTCGTTGAAATTTCTTATGTTCCCCAATTCGACGGCTAAGAGCCAACAACATTCTCCCATGCTCCATTAATTTGATAGTTTTGGTCTATGGAAAAAATATTGACAATGAAAAATTCGACACCTCAATCTGTCAAATTTTATAAAATTCGACGGCCTTGGGCCATCAAATATAGGTTTTTTTCATGTTGTGATCAGCAGTTGGATCCAAGTCCAATTGGAGAAAGGAATATTATTAGTTTTTAGTGAAATAAACATGATTCAAAGAAGGTCATTTACATAATTTCTTAAAACTATTTGTGGTAGAAAAATTATTACTTTGAAAAACTTTTATTTGTGTTGGTGGAACTAATACTATTTATTCTTTGACTGCTTTCACCTTCATTACAAATGTAGCTATAAAGTAATTGTCATTATTGTTATTTTTGCTACCGCTTGAAATGCAACTATCAATACTGATTTCAGCATCATACATGTAACGATCATAGTAGTGGTTGTCAGTCTTAGATCCATTATTAAGATAGAAAAGACATTCTAGTTCACTCTGAAAAGACCGATCATTGTTAATCTCAAAAATCTGATTTTCAATATCAAAATATATGGAATAACTGTAACCATTACTATCCCTAACTAAAAAAATATCATCAGAGATGAAACTCAGAATATAACTAAAAATTAGTTAGTGACCAAACCATATTTTATAAATGTTTTCTAAACTTCATTTGGGATGGTAACTAAAACACCTTTCTGTACTTGACTTTGTATAATATGGTTGGGACACTAGCACAATATTTATTTTATAATGAGGTTATGAGGGGGGCCAACACTGAATAGGGACCATACTACTTTTTCATTACTTGTTAAAGAATATTGAGAATGCTTTCAAACATATGGTGTGGGAAAATCCTTTCAACTAAGATATAGATTGGACCCATATTTTGATGAAAAGTAGTATTAGATGAATCCAAATGACTTTAAAATATGCATAATTTAATATTTTTATAAGACTTGAATCCAACTTTAGCCCATTAAGTTTTTATTAGGGTGCCACAGACGACTTAAGATTGATAGGATTTTAGGACTGGTTTAAATTACAGTTCATCACTTTAAGACTGGGTTAGGGCATAGCCAAGCCCGGCTTGAACCCACCCATGAACGGCCCTAGCGCCAATATTTCCATTGCCTACTTTGGGGTACTAAGAGTGTCATTGATCAATTCATAACTGAATTTGACTTAAATATAAATATGAAGCACAAGAACAACTACCGGATCAAGTGGCAATAATTAAGCCAGAAAAAGAAAATAATTTATACATTGAAGTAGGTAAGCAATCACCATGGAAAATAAAGAAATTTAAAAAGTTTCGTCCACCAAATGGAAAAATTATATTAAAATTTTAAAATAAAAATAAAAAAGTGATTTTTTATTACCTCATGGTTTCATAGCTAAAATTAAATTTCAACTGTAAAAAGTAACCAAGTTATCTAATGAGATTAGATTGATTTTGTTGTCTAATCCAATCGATCGACAGCAATACGTACACCTATTGAAAGGAATCCCCTTTAAGAGGTGTACAACACAAGGACGAGTTTGATTGGATCCACTTTGATTCTTGGTCTGAAAAAGACATAGAAGAAAGAAGGAAAGCAAACTACTTTACCCGGATTCAGATTATAAGGGAGGAGAAGATGAACAACAAAATTACTTGTTAGCTAAACCAAAAGAAGGAGAAATGGGAAAACCATTTTGTTTGAATGTAACGTTGGACGATGGCAAGTATTCTTCCCCGATACCAATAATTGGCCTATACATAGCGGCAGGTACTTTGGTATGTGTTATATTTATGATTTGTGATATATCGCATGGATTGCGTCATAGGAAGCCATGGATACCATGTCGATTTTTCTCACTTAACTCCGTTACACTTACCCTTCTTGCAATTGCTTCAAAACTCCCGGTTGATCTTACTACTCCAATGCCTTCTGCCCAAGACCAATTATCTAAGTTGAGTGGTACTGTCTTAATATGTATTTCTATGAGTTTTTTCACCCTTTCTCTTGGAACTCAGAGTGACTCTGAACGCCTTTCAAACTTGATCTCCTTGAGCATCTTCGTAATAACTGTTGTTGTCAATATCTGTATACAGATTGTCACTGGTGTGATCTTCTCGTTCATTTTAGAACATATCATTATCATGTCTTGCATGCTACTATCGCTTGTTGTGTTGTGGTTCGCTTTCAATTTTCATATCCCTTTATATATTTCTTCCTCTTCTAGCATTGCTGATGAACTTAAAATCTTTGATCCACAAAATTCTGACAGTGAAAGTATGATGCATAGAATGAAGTCATTTTATCCATCTAGCTATCGACACGACCCTGAATTGAAACTCCTTTCTTCCCCAGTTTGCTTTATTATGTGCATGCTTTCTACAATTTGTGCAATTGTTCTATCAGAAGCTGCATTACGGTCCCTTGTTCTTAAGAAAGTGGAGTTTCGATGTGAAGTTTCTGATTATAAATGGTCAATGTGGATGGTTGTTGTGTCTCAGTTTCTCATTGTCTTGGTAGGGAGTATAGGCAATGTATTAAGATGGTTGCTATCAGTCAAAGGGTTTGACAGTTTCTTATTTGGAAAAGAAAATTTTTATGATGATTATTTTGTTCCTCCTTCTTGGGTTTTATCAACTTTGCACCAGTTCCACATTTTGTATTCTTGGGTTTTATCAACCTTTTCAAACCTCCGCATTATGTCATTCTTCAATATATCTGTAATGGGGGGATTCATGTTTATCTTTCAAACTCTTACAAGGTACGCAGGTATAGTAGTGAGTATATTAATCATGATATTGACGGTGTTTACCGCAATCTTAACTTTTATGTTCAAGATCCCCTCGATGTGCTTGATGAAAACCACTAAATTCTGTTATGGAAGAGGAAGAAACAATGAAGATAGAAATCATATGAATATGAACCAATGGATACAGAGAAACTATGAGAAAGAAGTAAATAGATGGATGGAGAACTATGAAAGAGATTCTCAGCCAACTCATCTCATCCAACTTCTTTTGAAAACTGCTCCATCTCAAGAGTCAATTACCCATAAAATTTCTACATCAACAAATGATGATAAGAGTGTATCTTTTCTTTTAGTGGTACTCTTTATAAGAGTAATCACCATTGCACTACCTGATATCCTTAGTGCTTCTTTAATTCGTACCTTAGATGAAGTTTTTGAAATCATTTATTTCATTGAAAAGAAAAGAAATTTCACTGATGATTTTGATAGAAAGAGACACGCACTCGCAAAAGAATTATGGATTTTCAGGGACAACAATTGTCATTGGTTCAATACGAAATTCATTAAACCATGGGAAAAGAAATCTATGGATGCGGGGTTTCAATCTCAATCGGACTTAAGTTGTGCACTCGGGATTATCGAAGAATTAAAAGAAATATGCAAGAGAACTTCCTTTCTTTCGTTTGATGAAGGTATTTATACAGTTAGAGAAATAAATATCATCTATGGACTTATCATGGGACAAGGTTTCTTGGGACAACGATCACATGGGCGGACGTATGCATCAATGAACGAGCTATATGGGCAGATAGAGCAACTCTTTGTGGACATGTTGCATTTTTTTCTCTCTCAACTTCCACTTGCCTTATTCAAGCATCTTGTCGAGAGTCCGATTATGCAATGTGAAGAAAGATCAAGACTTTCCCTTAAATTCCTTTGCAAACTTGAACCATTGAAGGATAAAGTTCATTGGGCATTTCCTGAAGGAATTGGTATCACTAGCTTGATAACCCCACATGGTCATCCTTCACTAACTGATGGAACTGTTATCACTCAAGTTCCAGTCATACACACTCAACGTATTGAACCAGTGGAAGGCACTGTTGATGCAGACGTTGCTCGTCGAGTTATTGAAATCCAAGAGCTTGCTTGAACAGCATGGATTGTAAGTACATTTTATTTATTTTAATAGTACTATAGCTAGAGAAATTTCTTCTTTAATTTGTACTTTGGACCATTGTTTTAAACAATTCCATTTCTGATTAGGAGAGTTAACTCAAAATTCCACTAAGTCAACGTGGCTTAGTTGGATCTACTAGGCATAAGATGCTCACTCAACCAATATCAAACCATGATTTCAGAAGTCAACAAAATTAATTTCAAACTTGATCCAATCAAGCTGTAATAATTTAAAATTTTAAAATTTGCAACTATGGCTAAAACATAGAATTTACTTTTCATTCTTTTATATAACTTTTTTTTGTTTATCAAAATATAAATTTTAATTATATTATGACTCACCAAGGCACCCAACAAGTCGCAGATATAACCAATCCCCAATAAACCTTCAAGAAATAGGTTTTCCAATTTTTTAAGCATTACTAAGAAATACCTCATCTAATTAATGTTTGGTGAATGTCATTATTTGTATAATTAAATTCACATATCCGAAACTTTTAAGTCATATAGGAAATTTTTTGTCTCCCAACGTTGTTCCCCTAAGACTGTTTTCCGAACACTACCTATATATATAGGCCCTAAAGGGAGCCAAACAATTTTTCAATGTATGGTTAGAAGTTTCGATCTATACTCTCTTCGGGGGAAACACTCTGTACATGAGCCTTTTCAAGGTTTGTCGTTAAAGAGTATGTGTTTGGGTTATTGTAGTTTTTCATAAAATAAAGGATTTTTATTTTTTTAATTGATTGTTTGTATTGAAATTCTCAATCTTCTTCTTTGGTTCTTGGGTTTGATTTCTAATGGATAGATTGTTTAGTTCATCTAATTCTAGAGCTTCTTCTCCTTGATTAGTAACTTTGTAGATTTTCTTAGATTAAAAAAAAATGAAAGGATGGGTCCTTTTAGTAAAATTGGTAATCCATCCAATAATAATATTGAAAAGATAATTAGTTATTTTAGATCCATGATCTGGATAAGGCTCTCTGTCTCATGTCCCTTGCCCTCAAGTTATCATGAAAATAATAAAGGGAATTTCTTGACAGACCTCTGATTTACCCACCCTGTAAAAACTAGGAAAATCTAATATTTTCTTACAGCACAAAGTGTGATTTATCAAATTTTAAGCACATTATTTGGCAATTGGGTTTATTAATGATTTATCTATGATTATGAACCTTTGTCGTATATTTTTACATATTTTTGTATTTTTTTTTTAATCCAAGTGATACTCAAATGTATTTGATAAAAAGGTGAAATGTGAATCAATTTTGTTCTATAAAGTTTTAATTTTAGGCTTGTAGTTGAATTTGGTTGAGATCAGTTGTGCATTACTTGAGCATATTGCCACATGATCTCCCATTACTCACAAACAAATATGGTTATACATACCATCATAGTGTTTTAATTATCAACTTAGGGCATAAGTAATGGCAGAGGATTTAGCCTCTTTCTATTAATGTCGATTATAGTATATGACTCTTGGGGTTTTTGTTTATTTGAACCCAAAATTTATTTGGACCACATTTTTATTGAATTATTGCTTCCTTTTATTCCTCTATTGATATTTTGATGTTTCTAATATAATATAATATTGCTTCTCATATTGTGTTGTTGGTGTTGGTGTGTGCAGTAGTTTTATGTCTGGTGAACATTTATACCATGCTTGGAAAGGCATTATTGTCATACTTGGAAGGGGCTTAATGTACGCAATTGCGTTTGGGGTTATGTATTTTGTATATTGTGTGGAATGTATGTCATTTTTATGGTGGTGGTACTGGGTTTTGTGAGTGTATCGGTTCTGTTGTGGTGAAACCAAGTTATAGAGTTGAGCCAACACAAGAGCCCATTTACAGTGAGAGAGGTTGGGGTTTGATAGATATATGTATTGAAGGTTAGCATAGTCAGAAGAATCACCCTATGGTGAGAAAAAAAGAAATTCGTGGTTTTCAAAACAATTTCTATAGAAGTTTGATGTATTAATCAATTTTATTACATTCTTGAATTTGCTTATTTTAACTGTATTTCTATTTGAATTTTATTTCTAACAACTCTTGGTGTGATTTGCTAGCAAATAATTGGGTTTCTTTATCAACATGGGAAAACATGATGGAAGTGGCTTTAAAATCATTAAATAGAAAAATAAATTTTTTTTTTTTGATTGATAAGCTGGGGTTAAAGGGACCCCACCCTGAAAACACTATTGTCGAGTGTAAATACAAGATAAATCTTCCTCAATAATTCTCAAAAGTTCTTGAGGAACATTACACATTTCTTCATCAACAAAAAAAAACCATTTGAAAAAGTGCCCTGTTTCACTAAAAAATCCGCTGCCCGATTTGTTTCTCTCCAAACAAATTCAAAAGAACAATCCGCAAAAAAAATCTTTGTTCTACAATTTCCAGCAACTTTTCATCATATTTCCATGATGGAATGATTTCTTTTTTTATGCATTTGATTGAATATAATGAATCTGAAGAAATCAGAAGTTGAATCAATCCCCTTGAACTAGCAAACCTCATCGTCTCTAGTATTGCTTAAAGTTCAATTTGAATAATATCATCTGCTGTAATATTACTCCAGCCTGCAAAAAGCATTGACCCAACGCTATTTCTTCCAATAAATCTAAATCCTGACCCCTGTAAAGATCGAGCTCCATCTGTGTTTATCTTCACAACGTTCTCCTTTGGTTTTGACCAACATATCTGTTTTGTAACTGATTTAACAATGGAATAACAACAACTCCAATTATTTAAAATCTGCATATAAGTATGCATGAATCTGTCCTCAATTGAAAAACCATCAAACCGAATTTTTATCGCCTCGCCAACCTGTGTCAATACAGCTTCTTTTGATTTCTTAATGTCTTCAAAAATTCTTTGATTTCTTTCCTTCCAACAAAAGTAAACCATGGCACAAAAGGATGCATGAAGCATTTGCATAATTTGTTTACATTGAATTTGCACACTCTTGATCACCTGTACTTCATCTTCTATTGATCCTATTCCTGTTCTTAAAATTCCAAACTTCTTCAAACATTGAGTCCAAATCCATCGTGTATATAAACAACGAAAGAACAAGTGGTCATTTGTCTCTTGATGGTTATAACACAAGGCACATCGAGACACCCATTTGAAACCCCTCTTGTTCAGATTTTCCACTGTAGATAGCTTCTTCTGAACCGCTAACCACACAATAAAGGAAAATCTTGGAATATAATTATTCCAAATAATTTTCTTCCAGCCCATTGACTCTTGCCTTTCACATAGCGCTTTGTGAGCCGATTTCGAAGTAAATTGGCTGTTTGATGTTAGGTTCCAAACTATTCTATCCCTCATCAACATTTTAGGAATTGGTTTTGCTGAAATAAGATCAATAATTGTTTGCATACGATCATTGTATGGTCTTGGAAACACCCACCTTCTTTCCACAATAAAGTCTCGAATAACTGCACTTGAATGACTATCAAATTGATTTATAACTCTATTTCCAAATCTAGAAATAATGCTCCCTTCTTGTATCCAAAGATCTTTCCAAATGTATGTCTTTCCCATCTCCAACTGGAAATCGAACATGCTTTCTAACTAATTCTCTCTCATTTAAGATGCCTCTCCATGCCCAAGAAGCATTGTTTGGAGGTTGGCATCCCCCACATATCTCTTCCTCATCCACTCCGCCCAAAAGGAATTGTTTTCCACCATTCTCCATTACAATTTTGCCATACCAATTTTATTTATATCTCTTAGACGTCGAATGCCAAGTCCTCCTTTCCCATAAGCTTTGCAAACTCTAGCCCAACTAATCGGATGAATAGAACGCACAAGGGATGGACCACTCCACAAAAAATTATTTAGAATGTTCTCAATCTTTTTCAAAACACTCACCGGAATATTGAAAGACTTGAAAACTAGATAAAACAGATTTGATTAGTTTAAGTCTACCCGCATACGACAATAGATTTGCTCTCCACCCCTCAACCCTTTTAGATACTCTATCAATCAAAGGTTGACATAGCGTATGAGATAGTCTTGAAGAAAATAAAGGGAGACCCAAATATTTAATAGGAAGACTTCCCTTAGAGAATCCAAGAGAATCAAGAATAATATTTTGATTTTTACATGATTCACTGAAAAAAATCTGACTTTTTGCTTCATTAATTTGGAGACCAGAAACGTTGTAAAAAGAGTTCAGAATATCTCGAATAGACTTTACTGACGATTCATCATTGTTAGAAAAAATTAGAACATCATCAGCAAAAATCAGATGGGAAACTCCTAGACTGCCCATAACTTTAGAAATACTCAGATAATTTGAAGAAACAAATTGATTAAGGATACAAGAGAAGGCTTCCATAATCATCGTAAATAAATAAGGGGAAAGTGGGTCTCCTTGTCTTAGACCTCTTTCACTTTTGAAAAACCCATGAGAGGTGCCATTAATAAAAATAGAAAAGCTGGGAGTTGACACACATTCAATAACTCGATCTATCCAAATTGAAGGACAACCTAATTGAAGGAGTATTGATTTCAAAAAGCCCCAGTTAACACAATCGTAGGCTTTCCTAATATCAATTTTGGCACAAAAGGCTTCAGGAGATTTTGAACTATGAAAATTATGGACCATTTCATGGGCAAGAAGAATATTGTCTTGGATTTTTCTCCCCTTAATAAAAGCTGATTGATTAGGAGAAATAATATTAGGAAGGCAAACGGCTAACTTATTTGCTAGTAACTTGAAAATGATCTTGTATATAAAATTGCAAAGTGCAATGGGCCTGAATTTTTCAAAACGATTGACATTCTCTTCCTTTGGGATTAAACAAACTAAAGTGGCATTTATTTCCTTCAACAACTTCCCCTTTTTAAAAAAATCCGACACTGCCACACACACATCATCTCCCACAATATCCCAAAAATTGACGAAGAATTCACCCCCAAATCCATCTGGTCCTGGAGATTTATTCCTTGGGGAAGCAAATATAACAGATTTTATCTCCTCCCTTGTAATAGGACTTGATAAAATTTGCACATGTTCTTCAGAAAATTTTGAAATAAAAGGCACTTGCATACTTACAGTAGGATTCGGATTTCGAAACATAGCTGAAAAAAATTGAGTAGCCCACTATCCCATTTTTTTCTTCATCTTTGAGTAATGCTCCTTGATCCGTAATCAACTCCATAATCCCATTCTTCGCAATATTCGCGGCTACTGATGAGTAAAAAAACCGTGTATTTCTATCCCCTTCTTGAAGCCATTGAACCCTTGATTTTTGTCTGTACATACTTTCTTCATTGTCTAGCTCAGAATTATAGACCCTCAAAGCCCCCACCTCCTAGCCTTGAAGATTATTGTCCATCGGCTCTCTCTGGATTTGGTTTTGAATCCGAAACAATTTATCCTTTGCTTCTTCTTTTCGACTATGAATAGAACCAAAGTAATTCTTATTCCATACTCTTATGGAGTTTTTCACCGCACGAATCTTTCTTGTGAGTCTAAACGTTGGAGTACCCATAATTTCCTGATTCCACGCATTGAACACCACTTCTCGCAATCCTGGTTTGCCTATCCACACCGAAAAAAATTTAAAAACTTTCGGTCCGCCAGCAGAATTCCTTGGAAATTCCAATTTCAATGGGGCATGATCCGAGACTTCACATGGTAAATAATTCAGCAACATCTGAGGAAATTTAACCATCCATGCCATATTTATTAACACCCTATCCAACCTACAAAGAATACGTCGACCTCCTATAGATTTATTACTCCATGAGAACCAGTCAGAATTTCTCCTCAAATCTTGAGCACCAATCGTATTTATGAAGTCATGCCAAAATTTTCAAAATTTGACGGGCTAAGACCGTCAAATATGGGCCTTTTTCACATAGTGGTTGTATACTCAATTGACTCCCTGACATGACAAGTTCGAGAACTATAGATTTATAAGCCTCAAAATACATGATTGCATTTCGCCATAAAAAAATGTATTCCAAGTCGTATTGATCTACGGTTCCCGAACTTGTCATGTTAGGGAATTGATTGAGTATGCCACCTGAAAAGTCATATGATAACCACTCTTTTTTTTAAAGACAAAACCCGTGCCAACGGCATCGAAAGCTAACCGTGAGATTTATAGTGGAATGGCTTCCTAAGTCCGTGGACATATACATGTTTGTCGAATCACATAAAAAACCCTTGTGCTCTTTACTTTTCTACTTTTTTCTATTCTTTGGTTAGTTTAATGATGGGATCGTGATCGAGGGTGGTTTATCACAAAATTGACCTCTACAATCCCCACAATTGAGTTGTGATAATATGAATTGCCAAGTTGCATACTCAATCGACTGTCTAACATGACAAGTTCGAGAACTGTAGATCTATACGCCTTGGGATACACGATTGCACTTCGCCATAAAATGGGTATTCCAAGTCGTATTGATCTACGGTTCCGAACTTGTCATGTTAGAGAGTCGATTGAGTATGCTACTTGGCGAGTCATATGATAACCACTCTTTTTTTAAGACAAAACCCGTGCCAACGGTTTATCGAAAGCTAAAATAAAAACCCAAGAATCTGAAGAATCCAATCATAATCGGACTCTAGAAGGAAGAAAATATTGTATATTTTATGTCTAAAAGATTAGAAAGCTTCTAAAATTGGAAAACACACATAGAGGGAGAGACGTCCCACTTTGGAGGTGAGATCGAACAATCCAATATCTTTGATTGACTAATCTTCAAGGCATCGAAAATCAGAGGAGCACCCCCTTTTTTAGATGCATGTCTCTTGCTCCCTCATCTTCCCCTCATCACGTTTTTTAGTCTTCTCCAATTCTCACAAGAAGCCTCATGACTTCTTCTTGTTGGAGATTTCTCTCTCTCATTCATCATAGTTACATCTCTCTCCTTGCTGGATTTTCATGCAAGGTATCGGTTATTTGATCATTCTCTTAAGGAATTACAATGGCCACATATTGAATTTTTTTTATTGCTGCTTAATGATTTAAGAATAGATTTTGTTAATATTGTTCAAATCGCTTCATCAGGCCTAAGGTAAGGGTCCCCTCAACCTTCTTTCTCTTCCCTGTATTATATTATTCTATGTGGGTTTGGAGGTCTGATTTGCTAAATCATGAATAATAAGGCAATTTTATTTTAAGTTTTGAAGGAAATTGACACGAGGCAGTTCTTAACAAGAAAACAAAGTTTTTTTTTAACAAACCGATTTGCCCACTCATCTTTAAAATGCTCTTGGATAGTGGAGGAGTTTTGTTTTCATGGGAGAAATTTGATGGCTATAAACTGTCGAATTGGGGATCATAAAAAATTTCAATGTCTATAGGCCACCAAAATTCACTTTCTAAAATTTGTGGGCTTTAGCCCGTCGAAATTTCTTATCAAAATTTTCAATTTTCACGTAGTGATGGCTTGAATTACTTGGAGAGTAATAAGGGTCAGTACCTTAAGACCCATATTTTCTAAGAGTGGCCAAAAAAATCTAACTTTATGAGATGAAGTCATCGGTGAAAGTGCATGTTTTGGGATGGTTTTGGTCAATTCCTTTTGATCATGTTAAGCCTTTTAGCCATTTTGATAATTTATTTCGCCATGATGAAACTTGAACCCTTTTTGGTAATTATTTAAACCTAAGGTAAGACTTGGGCTGTTTTTTTAACTTATCTTGCCGAAGGTAGGTATTCTATCACCTTGGTATCTTCCTTGCCTAAGGTATCATGATTGCTATGGCAATGAGCATGTTAGAATCAATAACATTTCAATAATTGTTGAGTTGACCAATCAAAAATTAATCATCGAGTTGACTCATTGATTTTGTGCACGTAGGATTTTAAATTGATTTTCATTTTTCAAAATGTGGCCAATGAGTCAACTCACTGATTTGTGTGCATGTAGGATTTTAAATTGATTTTCACTTTTCAAAATGTGGCCAATGGGTTGACTCACTATTTTTTTTTTTTTTGTGCGCATGAGATTTAAGTCGATTTTCATTTTCAAAAGAAATAGGAAAACTCTTCGAATTGCACATCAAAATAATGTTTTGCTTCATGACACGTGGAACTAACGAAGTTATTTGGAGATAAAATCTTTTCGAAATTTCTTAATATAATTTTGGGAGAATGACAAGGTTTCAAATTTGTAAAATCATAGTCATAGGATTTGATTGGCTAACATAACATAAAAAGATGATGATGAATGGACCTAAACCCCTTTGGATCTTGACCATGACTTTGGTCTCCTTAATTTGATCCTATGATGATTTAGCCTATTATCTTGACCATAGTCTTTCCTTATTAACCTTAGGATATCTTGGATCATAGTAGATACCAATTTTATAATCGGGTGGGTTTGGTGCCTAACACATTCTGCAACTCATAATCTAACCCCTTACCCATTTCTTTTGCTCATAAACCAACTCAAATCCTTTTGGAGACAAGTTTTAGTTCTTATACCTAGAATTAGTTGGCGGTTCCCTAATCCCCCAAATACCCCAATCACAAACTTTTTTTATTTCAAAAAGTGTCAAGGTGCTTTCATTAGCAACCATGTAAATCAGAGAAAGTGAAGGTTGAAGAATGGAGAAGAAGATGAATAGTGATGTTGCATAGATTTTTTACTCTTAGTGGTATTTTCATTGATTTTTTCCAAACCCCACTCCATCTTTTGGTGGAGATCTTCTCTTCTCTCTATTGTGGGATTAGTTACCTGCACTGATTCAGACTTTTCCCTGAAGTTTAAAATCTTAAACACAATAATAATAATAATATATTTTTAAGAGAGAGGATTTTGGTTCGTACCTGTTTCGCAGTCGCCTATGGATTAGGTTCCACTGACAAAACATAGATTATAGAATTATAATTGAAGCAGGTTAGCAATCAACGGAACAAGTGGCAATAAATAAAGAAATTCAGGGGCACATTCTCCATCGATCCTACAAAACAAGGAATTGGACTGCTATCGATCCTACAAGATACGTGGCAGTGTGGCATATTCTCCATGGATTGGACCTAGACGATCAGAATCCACTAAGTGAAAACCGAAATATTTGACAGGCCAAAGCCCATAAATTTTATAAATCGAATTTAGATGGCCCATGGCCGTTAAAATTTTTTTATGTTCTCCAATTCAACGGTTTAAAGCCAACAAATTTCTCCCATGCTCCATTAATTTTACGGTTTCAGTCTGTAAAAAAAATATTGACAATGAAAAATTCGACACCTTGGCCCGTCAAATTTTATAAAATTCGACCGCCTTGGGCCATCAAATATAAGTTTTTTCCACGTAGTGATCAGCAGTTGGACCCAACTCCAACTTGAGAAAGGAATATTATTAGTTTTCAGTGCAATAGACATGATTCAAAGGTCATTTACATAATTTCTTAAAACTATTTATGGTAGAAAAATTATTATTTTGAAAAACTTTTATTTGTGTTAGTGGAACTAATACTACTTCTGCTTTTACTACTTTCACCTTCATTACAATTGTAGATATAATGTAATTGTCGTTATTATTATTTTCATTATCGCTTGAAACGTAACTATCAATACTGATTTCAGAACAAAGATAATTGTCAATGCAACCATTAATGATGATGTAGGCAAATCGTTTTAACTAAGATAGAGATTGGACCATATTTTGATGAAAATTAATATTAGGTGGCTCCAAATGACTTCAAAATATGCATAAATTCATATTTTTATAAGACTTGAATCCTACTTGAGCCCACTAAGTTTTTATTAGGACTGGTTTAAAAAGTGTTGTCCACCAAAGGGAAAAATTATACTAAAATAAAAATAAAAAAGTGATGTTTTTTACCCCATGGTTTCATAACTGAGATGGAGTGTCATCCTACAATTTGGCAAGATAGTCAATGCGAATCTCAATGATTCATCTAAGATCCTAGATGATTCATGATATTTTCATAATATGGGTTTTGATGACTTATATGTGTGCTATTCTGTAAAAATATTTTAATCGTTTCAAACAATAAGAATAAAACAATAGAAAGTTATCAGAACCTAAACACGGTTTCTAATTTCATTGTTTTATGTGTTATAAGAAAAGTTGGTGTGGCAATATAAACTCTTATGTTTATTTTCTGACTTTTTAAGGCCAATTTGATACATAATTTTTGCAAGTATTGTTGTTACTATCTTGTATCATCAAATACTTAATTGCCCAAGTTTGCCACCATTTTCTATGATAGTAACTAAAAACAGAGGTTGGGAGATGAAATTATAGCTCTCAAGCTTAGATATCAAGGAGAATTTTAAAATGTCCCACAAATCACACCAAAATTTATGGAAAAAAAAAAAAATTGGGTATTGGCAGTTAATAAGCTACTTGTTGCTATTCTTCCTCTCTGTTTTCATACTTCAATTTTGTTTCAATAGTTGATTCATTTTTGAAAGTTTTATTAGATTTTTTTATTTATTTTATATCTTGGATTCTGATTTTCTTTTTTTCCTTTCCCTTATCCTTTTCTTTTATTTATTTATTTTTCCTTTACCTAAAACATTGGGATTGAATTAAATGGGCTTCAACAAATCTCATTATGTTTGATACCTTGACATATTTGGTTGATCTTAATTAGCAAGATCTTAATTTGGTTTGTTTAGTTACATTGTACTACAACTTAATTTCTGGGTTGCGAAAAGTGCAAATCAACAATTCATGTGGTGTCCTTTGGAATAAAGAAAAACAATAACAACAATTGAAGTCATCTAGCAGTATCTGATCAAATCAACTAATTTGAATAGGCATATTTATACGACATAAACCGTCAATGATGCTTCAATTCCAAAGAATATTGGGAAAATTACTTAAAAGACCCTTGTGGAAGCGCATCTTTCTAAATAGTCCTAAGTTTTCAGGGATTGCTTAACTCCACCTCATCTCTCACATTTTTCATGATTGAATGCCCTAACCATTCAAACTCATCGTTTTCTTCAAAAAATTGAATTTTTAACTTCTCAATCGAGTTTTAGAGACTCAATTCTATTAGAAAGGATTTAAGGAAAAAGAAGAAACCATTTTTAAGGATTTATTTATTATTATTATTTTTTTAATTTTTAAATGAAAATCAATCAAGAATAGTTCTTTTGAATTGAAATCATCTAAACAAGTCGTCATCTAAAGATTTTAGTCGACCTTTCCATTGTATTTTAATCAGAAAAACTTAAAAATTGAAAATAGGTAGGTTTTACCACTGTTGAGTTCACCACTTTTTATTTAATAATGGAAGACAAATGATGACACAAGAAAATCAACCATTTCTGGGCTAACAAGAATTTGAGCCCCTTTCTCACCCTGAAGGATAGGTAATAGAAGACACAAAATTAATTAAAGCTAGATCTATTGCCAGAATATTATAAACATTGATAAAATCGATAAATGGAATATCAACATATGTAACACCAAAATCAGGGGTTCAGACAATGGACCCTACTAAGAGCTTTCCCAGATCAAATCCAACCTGATTGGATGATTGCAACCACTAAGTCAATGTGAATTTCCTTTGAATGGTAACCAACTTATCTTACCTTATAGAAGAACAAGGAAGATCAGACTTAACTTGGCCCCTTGCACGTGTGTTACTAAGCCATTTATGGGCTTACTGTTAGATGATAAAATGCAGGAAGTGTACATCATGAAGTAATATGGAATGCAATTGTACGGGGTACGTGCATCCCCCTCTACACACACACATCAATAAATAAATTTCTTTCTGGGATTAATACTAGTGAAGACCTCTGTTTCTCGATTGGAAAAAAAAACAGACAAACAATAAGATTAATTAATTCATCTACTCACATTTAATATCATTGTAGCAGACAACAGTTGATGATTTATTTCAAGGTTCACATTACAACAAACAAACAAACAAATAAACAAGTAAACACACAATCAATAAATAAAAAGCGAGCATGCAGTTCCGTAGTCAAAGAGATTCTCACCATATGAGATAGCTCCAAGGAGTTTAATTTCCCAGTCGTCCTGCTTCAAAGCCTACTTTCTTCTTCATCTGCTTCTTCTTCTTCTTCATGCTCCTCTTCTTTCACCCAAGTGCTGTCATCATAATTCCAAGGAGGTGACGTGAGTTTGTCACAATTATCAACTGTAAGTTTTCTTAAGAATGGCATTGCCTTTTTCATCCTAAGCCAATCTACCTCCAACTTTGGCAAAATATCCAAGATTAAGTTCTCTAATTCCCAAACCACATTGTCATTCCCAAAGAACTTTGTACTCATTCTAGTAATGTTTCCTGAAGAATAGATCGTAAGTCGTTGCAAATTTGGAAGAGTAGTTGGATTGATCCATGCTGGTGTCGTTTCTCCTGGATACCTTATGAATCGTAGTTCTTGAAGCTTCTGAAGAGGAGGAATCTCATAATCAACTTTCCCTATGATTTGCTCGCTTATCCCATCTTTGAATTCTACCACTAACAACTTAAGTTGTCTAAGCTCAGATAAGACTTTCAGTTCCTCTTCTTTTAAATGATCTTCAGAATCGATGATAATATAGATTTCTGAGTAGCATCAACTTTTTCAAGTCAGAAAGGTGACACCCATTTTCAACATTGGAATTTGCAAGCCTAAACTCCCAAAGTTCATCAAGGTTTGCTAGCTTTCCAACTCCCCTGGGTAGATACTCTATTTGTTCACATTCAATTAAAAGCAACCTGCTTAGTTTCTCCAAAGTCGTCACCTGTCTAGGAAGCCTTTTTAAATTCTCACACTGACATAGAAGAAGAACTCTAAGGTTTTGAAGATTTTCTATAGAATCCGGCAGTTCATCCAAACGCGACCTTACTATTGTGAGACAAATTAGATGTGACAGAGAGCCTATCTCACTCCACCAATTCACCTTGGAAGGGACATTTTCTGAAATGTTATGGGTGTTGAAACTGATGTGTAAAATCCTCAACCATTTTAATTGGGGTAATTTGGGTCCAACATTTGATGCAAACTCCTCTTCGTACAAATCCAACCCGATTATTGTTCGCAACAATTGGGAATTAATTTGATCAATCTTTGAATTCTCAATATGTAGTCGGCGTGAATCGTTTGTACAAGTTAGCATGCCACAGTCATCAAATCCCCAAAAATTTTCTTCCTTGGCAATCTTTATGATCATGTCGTCCACCACATCATGGATTCCCCATATTTCAAATCTTGTTCCATAGGTGTCCTTCTCTACACCTAATATTAAACTACGGCCGTTTAATTCATCAAGGTATTCTAATCCAATCTCCCATGCAGTCCTTCCATCCCTTGGTCGAACAAAGCCCTCACCAATCCACAACCAAACTATATCAAAAGTACTTATCTCAAAATCTTCTGGGAATGCTGCGAAATACAACATACAAGGCTTCAAATGTTTAGGAAGCTCTTCATAACTCAACTGCAATGGAGAGAAAATCAACTCATCTTCGACTGCCAACTCTTGCTTTAGATGCATAGATATTCGTTTCCATTCGTGAACATAATCCCCTTTCCCTATCATCACCCCACCAACGACTCTGATTGCCAAAGGAAGCCCTTTGCATTGAGAAACTATCTCCTTGCCGATGTGCTCTATTTTTCGATTTGGACATTGACCTCCATTGTTTGCAAATTCTATTTTGGCGAATAATGACCAATCATCTCCATTGGAAAGAACTTTTGGACGATGTATGTGCTTCTCAATGGCCCCCATTGATCGTGCCATTACCTCATTCCTTGTCGTAACAATAACACAACCACCCTTGTTTGTATGAGACAAAGTGGATTTCAAGCTCTCCCACCATGACCCTTCATCTATTCTCCAAACGTCATCCAAGATTATCAAGTATCTCTTCTCATCCAACTGTTTACGTAGTTCTTCCAATAGATCACTGACTTCAATGTCTGATAAATTCTTGTCCACATTCAGTTTTCTTAAAAGATTTTTGATTAATTCATCATATTGGACGGTCTGGGAAACTGTCGCAAGCAAGATACATTCGAAGGATTCCTTCAATTGAAGATCATTCATTATCTTTTGAGCAAGGGTCGTTTTACCTATTCCGCCCATCCCCACAATCCCAATGACCCTCATGGGTCCACTTGCATCCATGACCCATTGTTTAATTTTCTTCGCATCATCTTCTAGGCCTAATATTTCAGTATCGTCCACCCTGATTGGATATCTTATTGGTCGACTAGCTCCCGCACGTTCATCACTTGGAAGATTGACAGTTGAAGGCATGTAAGTTTTCATTTTCTCTCTAAGATCTCCTATTTCTTGATTTATTTCACTCAATCTCTTTCCCATTTGATAACGATGTTTTAATAATGAAAGAGAGATGCAACACAGGAACTTGTATTTCCGTCTTCGTCTTTGTCGTCGTCTTAGAAACAACTCACAATCTTCTGTAATGTTCTCAGCTTCATATAATAATTCTGTTAGTTCCCTTGAAACAATTTTTAAAGGTCCCTTTCAATCATTTATCCTCATGTTATTTGCGACTTCGAGGAAGCTTTGCATGTGAGGAAGGTCCTTTTGCATTTTCCTGAACTGTTTGTGGAATTCAAGCACTTGACGCCCTTCATTTATGAGACTTTCAAGCAATTTTTCTACTAGAACACTGACAACTGCTTCCGCCATTTTCTTGTAAAACTTCTCTGTGTAATTATAACAATACAAGTGTACATTTTGTTAGTAAAGTTTAAAGTTTCTCTGTGTAATTACAATAATACATGTATGTATGCTTGTTATCTTTTCTATATTTCCCTGTCATCACCCACATAATTTCTCTCTTGAAGTGAATAATAAAAAAATAAAAAATAAAAAATAATTAGAAATTCAAGAAACAAGGGATTGTAAAGAGAGGGGGAGCGAACATAATGCACGTTATGTGATAGAGGGAAGAGAAAAAGTATGGGGTCTGCAATGCAATTTGAGAGGTGGGAGGATGTAATTAAATTAAACTTTCAAAAGATCATTTTTAAACGATCTCCACTGTTAAATCTATGCAGTTCTAACAGTTGTATTGTGCTTGGCCAAATATTTTGGCTATTTTGATGTTGCGTTTCTTTCATGTTGTCTTGGATGATATAAAGCATTGAACTATGGTTTACAATTTATGACAATTTCTATTGGCACCCCAACTTTTACTTATTACACTCCAATTTCTTAAAGTAAAACACACCTTTCAAATATAATAGAGTTTTGGCTCAAATTATAATTCAATGTTACAAAACATTATAACACATTCAAACAAGTTCAGTTGTTTACCATAAGAGAGCTTCTATTAACATCCCAAACCAACTTTTACTTATTATCAACCATACACTTATCTTTTTTATTTTTAATTGGAGTGTAATAAGTAATAGTTGGGGTACGAATATTAGCTTTTTTATCCATTCGTGTATATTTATATAAAATAATTTATAAATGTTTTTATGAAATAGGGAAGATTAGAATATGTTTAATCATAAATTCATATTTTATTTTGATAATAAATATTAAAATTCTAACAAAATTAATTATTTTAATTAAAATAAACAAAATCTTGATTGATTCGATCGAGTTTTACCAACTCAGATGAGATTTTCAAAATATCGTCTAAATAATATTGAGATGACTTGGGCAAGTTACATTGGTCACATACGAGATTTGAAACCATGCTAAAGAGGAGGTTTAAGAATCTGTATTATTGGTTAATGTGAAGCATTCTAACAAGGTGTACAATGATATATCGAGTCATATCTATGAAGATTTATGGAGATTAAGTATGGTAGATTAGTTAGAGATTTTAATAGATTGTGGTTATCTAATCTGTTAGTGTTTGTTAATAGTTTCTATATAAACCATATTTTGGTCATGTAATCATCTTCAAGAATAAATCAAATATTAGCATTTCACATGGTATGAGAGCTCAAGCACCAATGAGCACAACGATCCCGCTGCGTCGTTCTTTTGCCAACGATGTGATCATATAGCCAACGGAATCCCATTCATCTATTTCATAGAATTGCATCTCTTTTTTATATTTCATCAAATATCACATGAGCACTCAAAACTTCTATCATCTAAATCCCTACATCGACACATCAAAAGATCACCTATTCTTGTTCAAAATTTTCGTCAAATATCTACTGTGAAAGACATACACATGCAAATTTAAAATTAGAAGAAGAAGAAAAAAAAAAAAGTTGGCTCCACACGAACAACAAGATCAGATCTATGACTCCTCTTTGAAGATCATCCAAGCATTACCTCAACAAACATTTCTTAAAAGATTACTTGTTGCAGATAACGCCCACCTCTTAAGATTCCTGACATTTTAGATTTGCCAACTCTAGGAAGGGAAAGAAAAAATGTGAAGAAAAGATCAGTTTTAGTTGTTGGGCACGACAAGTAAAGCCCTGGATTTTTAAACACGTGTTTTGAGAAAATTTGTAGCTCAACAAATAGGAGAATTTTTTTTTTAAAGTTGGAATTTAACAAAACTGATATACCATTAGATTCGCACCGAAATAGACTATAAGATCGTGAAAATTGAAATTCAGGACATGGACTATTCAATTAAAATAAAATAAATTGAATAATGACCGTTACGTCCTTTTAATTCCATAAATACTAAAACTCTAATCCCATTGTAGTCTTTTACTTTCTTAAGTTTCTTTATCACTAGTCGTCGTCTAGTTTTATCATCGAAATCTTTGATTTTTACAAAGGTTTTATCAAGATTTAAGAGATGAAACTCAAAATAAAATTGATTCAGATTTCACAGAAGATGAACCGGGCAACATAGGAAACAAAGAGGTGGACCCAAGTTTCTTTTCATAAAAAAAAACCTAATTTGAGTAGTATTGTGATTTGGGTAAGGGAGTTTTGTTGGATCTTTTACAATTTATATATAAAAAAATTAGCTAAATAGTTTATTACAATTTCTTTCCCTTTTAATAAAAATTGAATTTTTGATCTACAAAAAATATACTTATGGGATCAATAAAATTTTTTTTAACTCTATAGACTAATTATCTCAAATAAATTTACATAAATAATTATGCTTTTGAATGTTAATATAGATTTGTGATTTAATTCTTGAATAATCATACTTGTGCATAAAGTGTGGTGAATTATATTATAATCATGCATTTCATACAATGATAAGAGCGAGTTGTAATTGGAAGAAGATCTTGTGTAGAGAGATGACGTAACGGTTGGTTGAGCCGGGTAATTGATCGCACCATACTTCACGGTTGACTGACCCAGGTAATAGTCAGTTTAGGTGTGTAGGCGTCATGCATTCACATTTTTTCTTTTTGCATCAGTGATTGTCTTGTAAATAAATATACTAGGATTAATTAATTTTGTATGCAATATTTTAGATTTATCAAACTCACCCTTGCGATTAACATTTTCAAGTTATGTTTACCCGGGAAATTAGCCTAACGGGAGTGGAGAATAAATTTTAGGAAATTATTATCTTTTACTTATTTATTTATTTATTTATTTAAAGATATAATTTCTTTTTCTAAATTGGAGTGATGATTTATTCATTGAAGATACTTTTAAGAAGAATTTGTTTTGATGAATAAATAAACTTTTGGTGGATCATTTGACCTTTATATTTTTGTAATTTTCATGATCTCCTTAAAAAAGCTTTTTACTTGAAATTTTTATCATAGGTTTCTCATATGCCTGAGAAATTATAAGAATTGTTTTAGGAATTATCTTGATCATTTAGTATTTTAAACATATTTATCATTGATGAAAATTTATAATTGTTTTCTGTACTGAAATATTGTATTGTTGATTTCCAATCAAAATCACACATATTTTTATTCATATTTTGAAAATGTGTAAAACATGAAAGTTGTGGAGTTTTCTATATATTTTTACTATGTTTTGATTTAAAAAAAAAATTGATAAAATGATATTTATATGAGTTTTACACCGAACACATATCAGGATTCAAAGTACGGGGAAAATTTTAATAAAAACTTATATTTTGAAATATTCTCATTGAAAATACTATATAGTGAATTATTTATTTATTATTTTCATAATCCTTAATTTTTACTCTTGAATATAGACTATGAGATTCCTTTAAACAAAATTCTTTAAAAATCATACAAATTAGAGTTTTTTGAGTTCATTGAATATTAGTAGGTTAGATAAAAAAAATAGATTTTATCATATTTGGAGGTGTTTAGTATTTTTATTAGTCATGAATATATTTTTAAATTATTACTATATTTCTTAAAGTTTCCGAATTGATATTATGAATATCGATGTAAATTTTCTACACCGATTTAAAAATTTTCAAAATATTAAGTATCTTAAAACTAGTTAGTTGTTAGAGATTAATATGTTTTTTTTTTTTCTCTTTATTTATATATATATTTGACTTTAACTAATTAATATTTTTAAATTCAATTAAATGTTATGTCAATCACACCTGAGTTTTAAATATTTGAATTGGACGAAAATATTGAGTTGGGTCTTTGGATTCGAAATTCAGGGTCTAACATGATATCGTAATGGGTATATAAGCAAGACTAATTTGGTGCATCTCATATATGGAATACAATAACTCCAAAGCCTAACTTATACATCAATTCAATCCACAACCATGGCAACCATGTAGTGTCCTTTGGAATAAAGAAAAACAATAACAACAATTGAAGTCCTAGCATTGGGAAATTTTATGACCAAGTAAATACAAAATATAAGTCACTAGCTGTATCTGATCAAATCAACTAATTTGAATAGGCATATTTATTGGACATAGACCCTCAATGATGCTTCAATTCCAAAGAATATTGGGAAAATTACTTAAAAGACCCTTGTGGAAGGGCATCTTTCTAAATAGTCCTAAGATTTCAGTGATTGCTTAACTGTACCTCATCTCTCACATTTTTCACAATTGAATGCCCTAACTGTTCAAACTCATCGTTTTCTTCAAAAAATTGAATTTTTAACATCTCAATCGAGTTTTAGAGACTCAATTCTATTAGAAAGGATTTAAGGAAAAAGAAAACACCTTTTTTTAGGATTTATTTATTTTTTAATTTTTAAAAGAAAATCAATCAAGAATAGTTCTTTTGAATTGAAATCATCTAAACAAGTCGTCATCTAAAGATTTTAGTCGATCTTTCCATTGTATTTTAATCAGAAAAACTTAAAAATTGAAAATAGGTAGGTTTTACCACTGTTGAGTTCACCACTTTTTATTTAATAATGGAAGACAAATTATGACACAAGAAAATCAACCATTTCTGGGCTAACAAGAATTTGAGCCCCTTTCTCACCCTGAAGGACAGGTAACAGAAGACACAAAATTAATTAAAGCTAGATCTATTGCCAGAATATTATAGACATTGATAAAATCGATAAATGGAATATCAACATATGTAAAACCAAAACTTAGAGCTCTCCCAGATCAAATCCAACCTGATTGGATGATTGCAACCACTAAGTCAATGTGAATTTCCTTTGAATAGTAACCAACTTATCTTACCTTCTAGAAGAACTAGGAAGATCAGACTTAACTTGGCCCCTTGCACGTGTGTTACTAAGCCATTTATGGGCTTACTGTTAGATGATAAAATGCAGGAAGTGTACATCATGAAGTAATATGGAATGCAATTGTACGGGGCACGTGCAGCCCCCTCTTCACACACACATCAATAAATAAATTTTTTTCTGAGATTAATACTAGTGAAGACCTCTGTTTCTTGATTGGAAAAAAAACAGATAAACAATAAGATTAATTAATTCATCTACTCACATTTAATATCATTGTAGCAGACAACAGTTGATGATTTATTTCAAGGTTCACATTACAACAAACAAACAAACAAATAAACAAGTAAACACACAATCAATAAATAAAAAGCGAGCATGCAGTTCCTTAGTCAAACAGATTCTCACCATATGAGATAGCTCCAAGGAGTTTAATTTCCCAGTCGTCCTGCTGCTTCTTCTTCTTCAGGCTCCTCTTCTTTCGCCCAAGTGCCATCATCATAACTCCAAGGAGGTGATGTGAGTTTGTCACAATTCCAAACTTCAAGTTGTCTTAAGAATGGCATTGCCTTTTTCATCCTAAGCCAATCTACCTCCAACTTTGGCAAAATATCCAAGATTAAGTTCTCTAATTCCCAAACCACATTGTCAATCCCAAAGAACTTTGTACTCATTCCAGTAATGTTTTCTGAAGAATAGATTATAAGTCGTTGCAAATTTGGAAGAGTAGTTGGATTGATCCATGCTGGTGTCGTTTCTCCTGGATACATTACGAATCGTAGTTCTTGAAGCGTCTGAAGAGGAGGAATCTCATAATCAACTTTCCCTATGATTTGCTCACTTATCCCATCTTTGAATTCTACATCTAACAACTTAAGTTGACTAAGCTCAGATAAGACTTTCAGCTCCTCTTCTTTTAAATGATCTTCTGAATCGATGATAATCTGGAGTTCTCTGAGTAGCGTCAACGTTTTCAAGTCAGAAAGGTGACACCCATCTTCAACATTGGAATTTGCAAGCCTAAACCCCCAAAGTTCTGTGAGGTTCACTAGATTTCTAACTTCTCTGGGTAGATACTCTATTTGTTCACATTCAATTAAAAGCAACCTGCTTAGTTTCTCCAAAGTCGTCACCTGTCTAGCAAGCCTTTTTAAATTCTCACACTCACGTAGAACAAGAGATTGAAGGTTTTGAAGATTTTCTATAGAATCCGGGAGTTCATCCAAATGCGACCTTACTATTGTGAGACAAATTAGATGTGACAGTGATCCTATCTCACTCCACCAATTCACCTTGGAAGGGACATTTTCTGAAATGTTATTGGTGTTGAACCTGACGTGTAAAACCCTCAACCATTTTAATTGCGGTAATTTGGGTCCAACATTTGACGCAAAATCCTCTTCGCACAAATCCATCCCGATCATTGTCCGCAACAATTGGGGATTAATTTGATCAATCTTCGAATTATCAATATGTAGTCTGCGTGAATCGTTTGTACAAGATAGCATGCCCCTATCATCCAATCCCCAAAAATTTTCTTCCTTGGCAATCTTTATAATCATGTCTCGTACCAGATCATGGACTCCACATCTTTCAATTCTCATTTCATAGTTTTCCATCTTTACACCCAATATTAAACTACGACCGATTAATTCATCAAAGTATTCAATTCCAATCTCTTGTGCAGTCCTTCCATCCCTTTCTCGAACAAAGCCTTCAGCCATCCACCACCAAACTATATCAGAAATATTTATCACATAATCTTCTGGGAATGCTGCGAAATACAACATACAAGGCTTCAAATGCTTAGGAAGCTCTTCATAACTTAAGTGCAGTGGAGAAAAAATCAACTCATCTTGGACCGCCAATGCGTGCTTCAGATGCATAGATATTCGTTTCCATTCGTGGACAAAATCCCCTTTCCCTATCATCACCCCACCAACAACTCTGATTGCCAAAGGAAGCCCTTTACATTGAGAAACTATCTCCTTGCCGATGTGCTCTATTTTTGGATTTGGACATTGACCTCCATTGTTTGCAAATGCTATTTTGGCGAATAATGACCAATCATCTCCATTTGAAAGAACTTTTGGACGATGTATGTGCTTCTCAATGGCCCCCATTGATCGTGCCATTACCTCATTCCTTGTCGTAACAATAACACAACCACCCTTGTTTGTATGAGACAAAGTGGCCTTCAAGCTCTCCCACCATGACCCTTCATCTATTCTCCAAACGTCATCCAAGATTATCAAGTATCTCTTCTCATCCAACTGTTTACGTAGTTCTTCCAATAGATCACCGACATCAATGTCTGATAAATTCTTGTCCACAGTCAGTTTTCTTAAAAGATTTTTGATTAATTCATCATATTTGACGGTCTGGGAAACTGTCGCAAGCAAGATACATTCAAAGGATTCCTTCAATTGAAGATCATTCATTATCTTTTGAGCAAGGGTCGTTTTACCTATTCCGCCCATCCCCACAATCCCAATGACCCTCATGGGTCCACTTGCATCCATGACCCATTGTTTAATTTTCTTTGCATCATCTTCTAGGCCTACTATTTCAGTATCATTCACCATGATTGGATATCTTATTGGCCGACTAGTTCCGGCACGTTCATCACTTGGAAGATTGATAGTTGAAGGCATGTAAGTTTTCATTTTCTCTCTAAGATCTCCTATTTCTTGATTTATTTCACTCAATCTCTTTCCCATTTGATAACGATGTTTTAATAATGAAAGAGAGATGCAACACAGGAACTTGTATTTTCGTCTTCGTCTTTGTCGTCGTCTTAGAAACAACTCACAATCTTCTGTAATGTTCTCAGCTTCATATAATAATTCTGTTAGTTCCCTTGCAACAATTTTTAAAGGTCCCTTTCGATCATTTATCCTCATGTTATTTGCAACATCGAGGAAGCTTTGCATGTGAGGAAGCTCCTTTTGCATTTTCTTGAACTGTTTGTGGAATTCAAGCACTTGACGCCCTTCATTTAAGAGACTTTCAAGCAATTTTTCTACTAGAACACTGACAACTGCTTCTGCCATTTTCTTGTAAAACTTCTCTGTGTAATTACAACAATACAAGTGTACATTTTTGTTAGTAAAGTTTAAAATTTCTCTGTGTAATTACAATAATACATGTATGTATGCTTGTTATCTTTTCTATATTTCCCTGTCATCATCCACATAATTTTTCTCTTGAAGTGAAAAATAAAAAAATAAAAAATATAAAAATTAATTAGAAATTCAAGAAACAGGGGATTGGAGTGAAAATAATGCATGTTATGTGATAGAGGGAAGAGAAAAAGTATGGGGTCTGCAATGCAATTTGAGGGGTGGGAGGATGTAATTAAATTAAACTTTACAAAAGACCATTTTTAAACGATCTCCACCGTTAAATCTATGCAGATCTAACAGTTGTATTGTGCTTGGCCAAATATTTTGGCCATTTTGATGTTGTGTCTCTTTCATGTTGTCTTGGATGATATAAAGCATTTAACTCTGGTCTACAATTTATGACAATTTCTATTGACACCCCAACTTTTACTTATTACACTCCAATTTCTTAAAGTAAAACACACTCTTCAAATATAATAGAGTTTTGGCTCAAATTATAATTCAATATTACAAAACATTATAACACATTCAAACAAGTTCAGTTGTTTACCATAAGAGAGCTTCTATTAACATCCCAACCCAACTTTTACTTATTATCAACCATACACTTATCTTTTTTATTTTTAATTGGAGTGTAATAAGTAATAGTTGGGGTACGAATATTTGCTTTTTTATCCATTCGTGTATATTTATATAAAATAATTTATAAATGTTTTTATGAAATAGGGAAGATTAGAATATGTTTAATCATAAATTCATATTTTATTTTGATAATAAATATTAAAATTCTAACAAAATTAATTATTTTAATTAAAATAAACAAAATCTCGATTGATTCGATCGAATTTTACCAACTCGGATGAGATTTTCAAAATATCGTCTAAATGATATTGAGATGACTTGGGCAAATTACATTGGTCTCATACAAGATTTGAAACCATGCTAAGGAGGAGGTTTAAAAATCTGTATTATTGGTTAAATGTGAAGCATTGTAACAAGGTGTACAATGATATGTCGAGTCATATCTATGAAGATTTATGGAGATTTAAGTATGGTAGATTAGTTAGAGATTTGAACAGATTGTGGTTATCTAATCTGTTAGTGTTTGTTAATAGTTTCTATATAAACCATATTTTGGTCATGTAATCATCTTCAAGAATAAATCTAATATTAGCATTTCACATTGTATGAGAGCTCAAGCACCAATGAGCACAACGATCTCGTTGCGTCATTCTTTTGCCGACGGTGTGATCATATAGCCAGCGAAATCCCACTCATCTATTTCATAGAATTGCATCTCTTTTTTATATTTCATCAAACATCACATGAGCACTCAAAACTTCTGTCATCCAAATCCCTAAGTCGACACATCAAAAGATCACCTATTCTTGTTCAAAATTTTCGTCAAATATCTATCGTGAAAGACATACACATGCAAATTTAAAATTAGAAGAAGAAGAAAAAAAAGGTTGGCTCCACACGAACAACAAGATCAGATCTATGACTCCTCTCTGAAGATCATCCAAGCATTACCTCAACAAACATTTCTTAAAAGATTACTTGTTGGAGATAAACCCCACCTCTTAAGATTCTCGACATTTTAGATTTGCCAACTCTAGGAAGGAAAAGAAAAAATGTGAAGAAAAGGTCAGTTCTAGTTGTTGGGCAAGACAAGTAACGCCCTAGATTTTTAAACACGTGTCTTGAGAAAATTTGTAGGTCAACAAATAGGAAATTTTTTTTTAAAGTTGGAATTTTATAAAACCGATATACCATTAGATTCGCACCGAAATAGACTATAAGATCGTGAAACTTGAAATTCAGGACATGGACTATTCAATTAAAACATAACAAATTGAATAATGACCATCACGTCCTTTTAACTCCATAAATACTAAAACTCTAATCCCATTGTAGTCTTTTACTTTCTTAAGTTTCTTTATTACTAGTCGTCATCTAGTTTCATCATCGAAATCTTTGATTTTTTACAAAGGTTTTATCAAGATTTAAGAGATGAAACTCAAAATAAAATTGATTCGGATTTCATAGAAGAAGAACTGGACAACATAGGAAACAAAGAGGTGGACCCAAGTTTCTTTTCATAAAGAAAACATAATGTGAGTAGTATCGAAATTTGGGTAAGAGAGTTTTGTTGGATCTTTTACAATTTATATATAAAAAAATTAGCTAAATACTTTATTACAATTTCTTTCCCTTTTAATAGAAATTGAATTTTTGATCTACAAAAAATATACTTATGGGATCAATAGAAATTTTTTGTATTCTATAGACTAATTATCTCAAATAAATTTGCATAAATAATTATTCTTTTGAATGTTAATATAGATTTGTGATTTAATTCTTGAATAATCATACTTGTGCATAAAGTGTGGTGAATTATATTATAATTATGCATTTCATACAATGATGAGAGCGAGTTGTAATTGGAAGAAGATCTTGTCTATAGAGATGACGTAACGGTTGGCTGAGCCGGGTAATTGATTGCACCATACTTCACAGTTGACTGACTCAGGTAATAGTCAATTTAGGTGTGTAGACGTCATGCATTCACATTTTTTTTTTTTTTGCATTAGTGATTGTCTTGTAAATAAATATACTAGGATTAATTAATTTTGTATGAAATATTTTAGATTTATCAAACTCAACCTTGCGATTAACATTTTCAAGTTATGTTTACCTGGGAAATTAGCCTGACGGGAGTGGAGAATAAATTTTAGGAAATTATTATCTTTTACTTATTTATTTATTTAAAGATATAATTTCTTTTTCTAAATTGGAATGATGATTTATTTGTTGAAGATACTTTTAAGAAGAATTTGTTTTGATGAATAAATAAAGTTTTGGTGAATCATTTGACTTTTATATTTTTGTAATTTTCATGGTCTCCATAAAAATGTTTTTTACTTGAAATTTTTATCATAGGTTTCTCATATGCCTGAGAAGTTGTAAGAATTGTTTTAGGAATTATCTTGATCATTTAGTATTTTAAACATATTTATCATTGATGAAAATTTATAATTGTTTTTTGTACTGAAATGTTGTATTATTGATTTCCAATCAAAATCACACATATTTTTATTCATATTTTGAAAATGTGTAAATCATGAAAGTTGTGGAGTTTTCTATCTATTTTTACTCCGTTTTGATTTTTTAAAAAATTGATAAAATGAAATTTATATGAGTTTTACACCAAACACATAGCAGGATTCAAAGTACGCGGAAAAGTTTAATTAAAACTTATATTTTGAAATATTCTCATTGAAAATACCATATAGTGAATTATTTATTTATTAATTTTATAATCCTTAATTTTTACTCTTGAATATAGACTATGAGATTCCTTTAAATGAATTCTTTAAAAATCATACAAATTAGAGTTTTCTGAGTTCATTGAATATCAGTAGGTTGAATAAAAAAAAAATAGATTTATCATATTTGGAGGTGTTTAGTATTTTTAGTCATGAATATATTTTTAAATTATTACTATATTTCTTAAAGTTTCCGAATTGATATTATGAATATCAATATAAATTTTCTACACCGATTTAAAAATTTTCAAAATATTAAGTATCTTAAAACTAGTTAGCTATTAGAGATTAATATGTTTTTTTTTTTTCTCTTTATTTATATATTTATTTGACTTTAACTAATTAATATTTTTAAATTCAATTAAATGTTATGACAATCACACCTGAGTTTTAAATATTTGAATTGGACAACAATATTGAGTCGGGTCATTGGATTTGAAATTCAGGGTCTAACAAGATATCGTAATGGGTATTCAAGCAAGACTAATTTGGTGCATCTCATATATGGAATACAACAACTCCAAAGCCTAACTTATACATCAATTCAATCCACAACCATGGCAACATCAAAGTTTGAGCCCAAACACAATCCAAACAAGCGAGGCCCATTTTTAAATCCAAAATTCATTTTGTTAAATAAAAATGCTTATGAGTTTGTGTTTTTTTTTTTTTTTTGGTAAGTAAAAAATGCTTATGAGTTTGATATGCCCAAAGCTCCCTAGATGCACATGAGCCTTACAATAATTTATGATCAAACTCATTATGGTCCATAGAGACCCATTTTCATGTGTAAGATCCAATAGAGGTTATTGCCAATGATTGAGCCCATGGAGCCGATATGGAGCTCATTTTTCTAACCCGTTAGAGACCACTTTTCTGATTAAAATCCGTCAGGTTTCGATCTAGCTAAAATCGATCATGGCCCATTTGAGTTGAGCGGTTAGCTCCTCTCATGAACATTCTGATTTAGATACATCATTTTTTTTTTCGGGCAAACAAGCACAACAAGTTAAGCAAATTTCATGGATTTTAACAACATCAACATCGTTTCTTCAACTTATATTATGATTGAAGACACCTCTTCGACATCCTTCTCTTAGAAGTTATTGATTTTTTAACAAACTAAAGTTGATCCTTGATCACCATTAGTTTGAGGGGGAATGTTAGTATTAGATGTGAAGCATTGCAATAAGGTGTACAACAATATATCGAATCATATCTATGAAGATTTAGATATAGTAGATTAGTTAGAGATTTAAATTGATTGTGGTTATCTAATTTGCTATTATTTTCTATTTAAATCCTATTAGGTTCATGTAATCATCATAAAGAATAAATCAAATATTATCATTCCCCGTTATCTCAATTGAGTCATCTAGTTTCAAATGAGTCAATTCGATGCAAAACGAGACAACAATGAAGTCGAAAGTACACAATTTGTTATAGTGATTTGAAAGTTGAAAGAACTAGAATCTAGAGGCTGAAGACTAAAGTTTAAAAAAAAAAAAATTATTATAAACCAAGGTTTCAAAACTTAGATTGACGTCTTGTCTCGTCCATGACTGATATCGAGCTATCTTGTACGAGATAAATCATTTAACTCAGTTTACAATTATTTTTTCATAAATATTTATATAAAAATAATTATAATTTTTTAAGATTAGAAGATGTTTAGTAATAAAATCATATTTTATTTATATACTACATGCTTAATTTTTTTTAAATTAATTATTCTAATTAAAATATAAAAAAATCCCAATTGACACAAACAAGTTTTACTAACTTGGCTGATATTGTCAAATATCGTTTGAGTCATCTAATTTTTCACATGAGATTTTGCATATGTGAGTCACCATGTCTATTTGTCAATTATATCCATGTTTGTAGTACTCAAAAATCAACTAATCCACTAATCCATCCAATAATGAGTCTGACTTTGAAACGGCCAAATTTTGAAGGAACCCTCACACATAGAGTTTTGAATTTATTCACACCTACATTTTTATTAAAATTTAAAACACCTCCTTAGAAATCCCACGTGTAATTCAGGGCTCCGTCAGAATTTTAAAGTGGGCTGCCCGCTTCAAAGTTTTTCCTCGGATAATTGGTCACCCATTTACAGCTTTCAGACAAGTTGACTTTTCCAATTGAATAAAATAAATAAAATATATTTTTATGCAAATAAGTTATACAATCCTAAACTGAGGAATATTTGAAACACTTAGATAAGATCCTACTTATCTGTATATTTATTGATTGATTGACTAAGTGACCATGATCAATAAGGCAACTCATTTTTATTTTCAATAAAATAATCCAACGGTTAGGATTTTATGCAAATCCCTATGATAATTATCTAAAGAAAAACTACCAACCGTTGGATTTTGATCCTGTCTTATTTGTTGCATCCATTAAAATAAGAAAATTAAAAGAAATGATAAAAACCATCATACAAATGGAAAGAAAATATAACCACTTACAAGAATTTTGGTAATTTATATCTTCTCTTCTCTTCTCTCTATTGTGGGATTTAGTTACCTGCACCGATTCAGACTTTTTCCTCAAGTTTAAAATCTTAAACACAATAATAATAATAATAATAATAATAATAATAATAATAATATATTTTGACCTTGCGTCTCTTTCAGAAGATTGTTTAGGAGAGGTTCTATTGTCATCCTAACTTTTACTTATTACACTCTAATTGTCGAGAAGTTTAAAGTCTTAAATATAATAATAAATAACATTTTATAATAATAACCATTCCAAGAAAATCTTATTGGATTTCGTCCAAATAAAGTATTAGAGGAGGGCATTTCAGTCAAAATGCTACTTTTGTCAGTTCCATACAATAATTCTTCATTCCTTTCTTGATAGGAGGAGCAAAGAAAATACAAAATTGATGGAAATTTATGAGTGGCAATCTTAACACCACATGAAATTAGTAAGTTTGGATCTATTTAGATTTGAGTAATAATAGTGTCAACCCAAGTTTGGGTTAGTATCATCAACCCATTTTGACATGTTCAATTATTTTATCATTAACGTGTAATTTTAAATATATCGATAATTATTTAAGAATTTTATAAATTATATTTTTTTTTAACAAGAATTTCCTATAATTTTTTTATAATATATTTTATTTTTTTTAATTCTATAAAATATAAAAGATGTAGTTTGTCTCCCGAGGAAAATACTGAACTAAGATTATGCCTGAAGGGAATCTTGACGAGATTGATAAAGTAAAACATGAACTTGTCGCTTTTGAGATTGTGCACTTGTGCTTTCAGCTTTGATTCACATGCTAATGTGTTCTTGTTCCGTTAGTGGGACCAAACTGAACCAAAGTAGTCTATCCACCTAAAAGTCGGACTGATAGCCTTTTAGTTTTCTTGTTGGAACTACATTATAAAGAAGGAGGTTTCATGATGTGGTGAAAACTTGTGAATCAATAGATTCTATCGATAAACAAACAATAACTTCAAAGAAAATAAATCAAATCAAAGCAATCTAGATTTGTTTGGGCTTAATGTACTCCATTAATTGCTTGAACAAGGTGATGAGCCTATCTTGGAGGTATGAAAAATTGATTACATAGATCCAGATTTTGACACGATCAGTTCAAGATTGTTGTTTTGTTTTCCCTTGGGGAAAAACAAATGAATAATGGTGAAGTAATATTAAAATGTATACCGTGGAGGACATTTCTGACGTGGATGCATGTTAGAATCATAGATGTTTTTTATCGAGATTTACTCTAGCACAACTCGAAACAAAAACAACGACAAATTTTTTGACTAAGCTTGGAGCATGTGGAAATGATCCAAGGGAATTTAAATACATAGCCTATAGTAATTTTGGTATAACTTTGTCATATGAACTTGAAATTTGACGATTCCAAAAGCATTGGAAAGAAGACTTAGAGGGTTACACGACAAAATGCTCAAGTGCTCATTCTACAAGAATAACTTACGGAAGCGTTTCAACATCGTTTACCCATATGAAATTACGGTCAAAGTTATAATTTTTATTTATAGAATCTTTGACCGGGAAAGAACTCTAGCATGATCGTGATTCTAAAGTTGTGGTAGGAGAGAGTTTTAACATAGCAGTCGTGCTGGAGTAACATTGTAGGGGACATCGACTAACGTGGATGTGTATTAGAACCATAGATGTTTTTCATCAACACACTAGTGAGATCTCGATGAAAGCATCAATGGTTCTATGCATAGCAATGTCCCTCACGATGTCCCCTACAATGTTACTTCAACATTACTCTTAACGTAATTAGGATTCTTAATCCAATTAAGAAATAACTAGGATTTTACTATTTTAGACTTACTATAAATAATATTTACAATTTATAGAAAGTATGCGATTAGAATATGAATTGGTTTCTTTTATGTAAGTATGCCAATTAGAGTAGGATTGATTTCTTTCTTCTTTTATAAAAATGGAAGGACAGTTATGACAAAGGAATTCTTTTTCTCCCTTAATTTTGTTTTTTATCTGTGACGTGTTTGGATTAGGGAATGAGTTTTTTTTTGTAATCAAGGATGTTGATTCAATACCTCGAGATCTTACGAACATTGTAACCGGAGATCTTTCGTGTAACTATGTTCGAGTTTAATGAATAGAAATGGAGGGATCCTTGAAACTGAGCTTACCGATCAAAAAAGAAATTCAAAGAGCTAGAAAGTGATTAAGAAAGAAAAGTGAATTGATTGATATATATTTTTTTTTTCATTGAATTTCATTTTTTAAGCTCCTTATATAAATAACTTCATTATAATAACTTATAAATCTTTTAAACTACTGAAAAGTAATTTTTTAATCTATCTATAATATAATACCAACTTTCTAAACTTAATATAATTTAATTTGAACACTTAAAAATCATTTATAATTATAGCCTAAAGATTAAAAACGAATTTAGGCAAAAATAGAAATTTCAAAACAAATTAGAAACTAATGAGGAATAGTAATCTTAAAATAACAATGAAAATAAAAATCCTAATAAAACTAAGAAACTACTTAAGATTCTAACTAGAACTGTAGATGTCCTACATCACTTAAAAGCAGTCGTAATGTGCTAAAATCAAGATTTAAGATTCTTGTTGTCTAATCGCACATAAGAAAGATGAAGATTCAATTTTAGAGACGCTCTTGTGTGAAGAGGTAGGGACTCTTTAGATGGTATAGTATAATAAGAGCACGACATTTTGTCTTTGGAAAAATTGACTCATCAAAGTTGACCGAACTGATCGTTTAAGGTGGTGGGAGATTCTATAAGTACCTCCATCTCCCTCTATTTCCTCTCATACATGTCCTAGTAGGGACTCTTAATATGGTAAAGTGTCCATGAGGGACATGATTTCAAAGTGCCACAACTCATGTGGTATGCACCGATGTGAAAGGGTTATTGGTATTCCTATTAAAATTTGGAAAAAAGTCTTGATAATCTAACTTACCCACATGGCATACTCAACTGATACCCATGACATGAAATGTTCAAAAACTGTAGATCTGCACCCCTCGGGATACATGATTCACTCGGGATACACTTTTTTATGAGGAAGTGCAATTGTGTATCCCGAGCCATGCAAAACTACGATTCCTATGAAAAACCTTATTTGCAATCCACATGAGTCATGACAACTATATAGACTACTTGATCTGCATATTTATTGACAACTCATTTTTATTTTCAATCGAGAGAAGTATATCAAATATGGTTCATTATCAAGAGAGGTAAGTAAAAAATTTCCCCCAAAAAAAAAAAAGAAAAAAAAAAAGAAAACAACATATGCTTATATTAACTAATCAAATAATCCAACGGTTAGAATTTAATGCAAATCCCTATGATAATTATCTCAAGAAAAACTACCCAGCGTTGAATTTTGATCTGTGTTATTTCTTGCTTCCATTAAAACAAGGAAATTAAAACAAATGATAAAAACCATTATACAAATGGAAAGAAAATATAACTACTTACAAGAATTTTGGTAATTTATATCTTCTCTTCTCTTCTCTTCTCTCTTGTTGTGGGATTAGTTACCTGCAACGATTCAGACATTTCCCACAAGTTTAAAATCTTAAACATAATAATAATAATAATATATTTTTTAAAGAGAGAGGACTCTGGTTCGTACCTGTTTCGCCGTCTTCTGTGGATTAGGGTTTCTTCTGAATAGGAGAGATGCAGAGAGGAAAGAAGAGATGAGAAAAGCTTTGATGACTTTTGAGTGGGGATGGTATCTTTCAACTTAATTATTCAAATGTGCCTCCACCTAATACAGAAACTACTGGTGTTTACTAAACTAAAATAATATGAACAAAGACCAGCTAGAAGGATATTAATATAAATATCATCTTATTGAAAGATGAGCAATCTTATAGAATTATAATTGAAGCAGGCGAGGAATCTTATTGAAAGATGAGATGAGAAAAGCTTTGATGACTTTACAAAAGATGCTGTTTTAAACGATCTCTACCGTTAAATCTATGCAGATCTAACGGTTGTATTGTGTTTGGTGAAAGATGTCGGCGATTTTGACCTTACTTCTCCTTCGCATTGTCCCGGACGATATAAAGCATTGAACTACGTTTACAATTATTTATGAGAGTTTCTATTGGCATCCCAACTTTGCCTTATTACACTCCAATTTTTCAGAAATTTTAAATCTTAAATACAATAATAAATATATTTTTTATAATAATAATAGTTCCAAGAAAATCTTGTTCGATTTCAGCCTCCAAACAAGGTATTAGAGAAAAAATATTTTTCTTAGTAGATTATTTATTTATATTTATATATTTTTAAATTTATTTTTTCATTGACATCTATAGGCATGTAGTGTTCGATTCCTAATATGCTGATCCAAGTGGGCAAGACGACCCTTATTAAGTGTAATATGTTGCAGAAATGCCCATTAAATTTATTCCTTTGTTATAGTACTTTTTATCCCTATTGTCTATTTTAATAGTGTAATGGTATGTTAGACCTGTCATGATAAATAACTAACAACAACTCCTTTTGAAAAATTGATTTTTTTCTGTTTTGAAAATTCTGAGTGTTTTAAATTTAGATCTTCTTAATCCTTTTATAATGGACTAATTCAGAACTTTCCCAAAAGTTTAAAATCTTATATACAATATAATTTTTTATAATAATAGTTCCTAAAAACCCTTCTTCTATTTCAGCCTCCAAACAAGGTATTGGAGGAAGGCATTTCAGTCCAAATGCTAGTTTTGTCATTTCCACGCCTTAATTCTTCATTCCTTTCTTGTTGGAGGAGAAAAGAAATTACAAAATTGATGGAATAAAGTGTAGAAGGTGTACCTTATATGCTTGCCTTGGTCGCATTGGACACGACTAGTATTTCTTTGCCTTAATGGGTGGCTATTTTTTATTATTCCACTTTAATAAAGGTCCTCATGATATAACATGCTTTTGTTAGTGTCGAACTTCTTACAAACAATTAATCCTTTATTCTCTCTCTCTCATATTTCCAAGTATTTATTTGTTACCTCAATTTTAGACTAAGTGAAAGTGAGGAATTTCCCTATTATTCCTAATATTATTCTTAAACCATCATGCCATCAACCCATTACCCATGCATGCCTTGATTTAATTAAAGCTACTTATTACGAATTAAATTCCGTTGGGCAGAAGGATGTCAGTTTGGTCTTTCGAAAGGGGAGTTTTCCCATAAGGGCATAAATGATTTAGGTCAAATTTAAGTTTGCCCATCGAATTTCTCCCATCCTCCATTAATTTGACGGTTTTAACCTGTCGAAAAAAAAATTGACAACAAAATTTTTGATAGCCTTAGACCGTCAAGTATGGCCTTTTTCATTTGACATCCTCTGTCTTACTGCAGCAGCTAGTAAATATTTGAGATTTCTTGTTGTTTTTCCAAGCCCATGACAAACCCCGTAACGACATTTTCACCTCTTTCTGGAACCCTTTATTTTTCTCTAACCTCAAGTTTCTTTCTCCTTCGACATAAAAAACTCAAGCATGGTCATGTAGTATAGATTTGGCAATTTTATAGTTGAGCGGGGCGATAATTCAATTAATTTCAGATAAATTTGGGAAAATTTGAATGGAGAATAGGTGGGAAAAAAACATCAAGGGAAGTATAGATAAATTAATAAATAAATAAATAATAAAAATCGCTAGCTTTTGAAAAATTGTTGATTTTTTACAATAAAAAAAAAAGAGCGAATTTTTTTTACTTGGTTGTTAATTATTGATCTCTTCAAGACCCTCTTTACAATGAATATTTCAGAAATTTCTTGAAAATTTTGTGATTATGAGCTCAACAATAAAATGAGACTTTTGATACGAAATTTCAGGCAGAAAAAATACAAGTTTTCCACATAAGGTTGAAGACAACATTGAACTGGTGAAAAATAATTTTAGAGTAACGAATTTTTGACTCCCCCACGTGGCATACTCAAAATACTCTCTTGATGTGGCATGTGCTTGAACCATAGATGTTTTCTTTTTCTCAGGATACAAAACTGCACATATTTATGGGGATGTGGACACTACAGTAAAATAGGGCTATAGAGACGGTCGTGACCGTCGCTATAGGGACAAAATACCCGTCGCAAAAGCATTGTCGTCACTAATAGTCCTATACCGACGGCCAACTATGCAAGAAGGTGGTTAATATAGGACTTATAGCGACAGCCGCTGTTGGCCGTCGCTATAGAGTATATTTTAAAAAAAAAAAATTTTAGTCTTTAGCTACGGTTTTGACCGTCGTTATAAGACCTTTTGAAAAAAAAGAAAAATTAATTTTACACCAGCCCCTCATGTATTGCTGAATATTGAAAATACCCCTGTGTTTTGAAATTGATGACCAAATAAATAAATAAATCCCACTAATAATTTAATCATTCACTGACAAGTGAACTTTGGAGATTACAATCTTAGAACTCTCTCTATTAATCATCAATGTGATACAAATTCTCACCAGACATCTTTGACGAGCTAATAAATTTACTTTTACATTACAAAAATTAATGGACATGGAGAAATTAAAACCACTTGTCACCAACTACAACACATTAAGCTCCTTTCTTCTAATATCCACCCCAAATGCCATATATTGAAAAAGTTTGGGCTTGGTCTAAGGTCTCATATATCAAGGACAAACACAATTTCGACTATAGAAATGTAAGAGAAATACAATTAACTATTACCTTTATCCAAAGAAGACTGCAGATGCAACTAACATAACAAGAAGAAAGTTTTTCAAGTATATTTTCATTTAGGCAACGTTACTAATTAGTGATCAAGTCATGCAAATAATTGGGCTCATTCAAATATGCCCAATTACATAACAAACTAAGACACTACATAAATACTACAATACCAGCAATCCGGATACCATAGCCACAAGGTTTGAGTTCATATCCACAATGTAAGCTTGAAATTAAAGATGTGTATAGATAAAACCATTGTCAATAGCATAGCCATTGATGTGGAATACACCTGAAAGAGCCAAAAAGAAGTGTGATGAGCTAGGTTGTATCATACATCATAGCATGTAAAAGCAAATAACAAGTGCATCATGGCTAAATCATGACTCATATGGCTTCGTTCAATAGATTGGGATACAACGAAATATTCACGAGATAGAGAGAAAATGGAGAGAAAGTAAAATAGTCCAACGGAAAATCAAGATATAACGAAAGTAATGAATTTGATTCATAAATAAGCTTGAAAAAGTATGCTTGAAATGATTGATTATATCCACATTTTCCAACAAAAAAAAAATTGTACTGATATGCATTTGTACACGTCAATACACTAAGAATACAAAGTAGACTGCATATATTAAATGCTCACAGGAACTATCAAATACCCATAGCCAAATGGATAAGAGGTCTGATTTTTAATTGGCTGATTGTGGAGTAAACTCCAAAAGGACATGCTTCTAGCCATGTTCGGAAAAAAAATACTGTTTAACTAGGAAGAGTGAGCTAGAAAATGTGCTCCATGTGTCATTTGATGGAGGGCCGTAGCATTTTAAGTACAATAGATAGAACTGACAGTGAACGAAAAAATTTGCTCCAATTTTTAAATGAACTAAATAATAATAAAAAAACCAGCAATTTATTGGTAATTTCTAGCCAGTAGATTTGATCATTTTTTTGTTATAGTGATCTCTATCCATTAGATTTGAAGGTTTTACTTTTTTGAACGTTTTCTCTGAATGTTATTATATGTCTCAACAGTACAAATGAATTCTTGACATGCTTCATTTCAACCAGGCCAAATCCCATGACGTCTCTGCCGAGAAAACCAAAACGAAAGATTTTGAGCCAGTGGCAGCTACAGTTTAGTTCAAAGAAGACTTTTGCATCCTTTCTATGCTTCATTAGCTTAGGTGGTCTTTCAGACGAGAGATGTTCTCTCAGAAATAATTATGTAAATAACAATACACTATCACCATCACATGAAGAAAAAAAATCACCAAAGGTTTTCATCCTGAATTTCATGTCAACATATAGGCCTGTTACTTGTGTCCAACACATAAAAGTAGTAGAAAAAGAAAATTGTATTTCCATGCTCAACATCAGTTTTATGAGCATGGAAAAAAGATAAAGTGAGAAAACTGCACTATGATAAATCAACAACAGAAAGGAAAAGGAGCCACCTTCACAATATTATTAGCGAACTTCATTAACCATGACACCAGCAACCCTGTAGATCCCAGATTTAGCACCACCATCCACGTTGTAATACTGTATCCTTTTAAAAGGTGTTGCCACCATGGCCCATTCTCAAACCCACGTCTAAAATCATCAAGGATAAGCCGTGCCATGTTAAAGATCGCACCAAACCTGGAAAGAGAGTTTTTTTTCTCCTGAAACTAATCAAACACATCCCCCTTACAACCTGAAATCCCAGAGTTTTTGGCTCTGCCATCACAATATCTCCTATATTAATTGAAGGATTGGGAAGAAATACCTGAGCTTTTGTGGCAGGGGTACCATCTTCATACTCGATGGCACCATCAATAAGCATTTTGGGCATGGCTATTGCTCCACCAGGGAAGTAAGGATTATAAAGCAGCCCTTCTCGAATCTGCAATGCCAATTTAAGAATTTCTGAAATGGTTAATTAATGAAATGGACAAATAAGACCATCTATTGAGCGGGAACCATACATCTCAATTCGAAAGAGAAAATAAACTCGTAGACATTCTGAGGATGACAAAAAATCTAATGCCATAGTGACAAAAGATGAATTATTAACATTCAATAGTCCCAAATCCAAAAAAATGTTATTTCTCTTACCATATTGGTTCATATATGGTTTCTCTTTCAAGGTGTCACTTCCAGAATTTGTGCAATGTGCCCATACATGCTCTCTACAACCCATATCACCCTAGTTAACGAGTTTTTGGCATGTTGGATGTCTTTCACACAAGTATGGTCCTCTTTTGCTTTGTGCATGTGTCCTTTACAACCCATATCACCTGAGCATCTATGTCAAATTGGCTTACCTGGTCCACCTTAGCATTCTTTAATCACAATAGATGTAGAACTTCTATACATCTATGCATACAACAAACACATTTACCTTCACAAATGTTGGTTCCCCAGGTCTAGGAGACCGATAAAATTTTCCCGCCATAGGGCATTTAAGAGGTGACGGGATAAAAATAGGAGCGGCTGCTGGCTGCGGCAAAGCTTCCTTTTCCTTATAATGAGTCCACAGTCTCCTTGCTTTAGCTGTAGTTCCATAATATCTCTTGAATCCACCAGCCTGTCCAGATATAAAAGCAATATTTAATGCATGAGGATGATCCAAATTTCATCTCTGCTTACCAAATTTCATTTGTGTCTATTGTGAATGAGCAATCTTAGATGGGGGAATTCACTATGGGCTTGGCAACCAACTCAGCTACTACAATGCGGATTACAATATTTGCTTAGCATTCCTTAACAAAAAAGAAGCACACAAGGATCAAAAAAGAGTTGTGCCATATACTTTGCACATAACTTCCTTATCACCTTCCCATATACATATATTGCAATAATGCAAGAATGGTGGACATTTCCTTCTCTCCTATCCTCTCTCTCATCAATCTTTGTACGTAATATTGTACAAGAATGAGGCCAACATATTACATAATGGGTTGGGATCCATAGACTCATGAAGGTGAACTCATATGTTCACACACAATCTCAATCGTGTATATATATGTATAAGATCCAATGATTGAGATTTATCTTAGAGATCTATAATATATTCTCGAAATGCATTTTTTATACTTTGCACATGAATTTCATAACATCACCAAAATTTGATTCAAAATGTAAGGAAGTACGTAAATTATATTATGTAGTTAATGGGCTGATTATTGGGCTTGGTTTGGTTGATATACGAGGATCCATAAATAGACAAATTGGTCCTCCATTATCTGCATATATCATGGGCAGGGTTTGGGTAAAACTCAACCGTAATCGAATCTAGCTGATCAGATCAGAATTGGGCTTGGATCAATCCGATAAAGATCAGATCCGATCCCATGATGGATATAACAAGTAAGAATTGGATCAGACACTTGTTGGATCGGTTTTTTTATCTGATCTAGATATTAGTATCGAATTCTAACCATAACCCTTAGATCAGATTGAATCCATTTGATATACAAAATATAAGTAGAACCTGATATATTTAAACAAAAAATATATAATTTATTTAATTTTTCAAAATTTTATTTGATAATCCAGTAGATTATCAAATCATTCCTTATTTGAAACCAAATCTCCGATCTAGATCCAATTTGAGGGCGCCAATTACCTCAAACATATTGTTGAGAGAAGTACGATCAATGAATGATAACTAGAAGCTTTATTATTGCTGATGTAGAACGTAAAGATCTTCAATTGTTCTGAATGTTTTCTAATCCCTTAAAATTTCCTAAATAGTCAAACTAGTATGAGGTTCATAAATTGACTTTGGACTGGGAATTTAACTATATGGACAAATCCACATGATATAACTGATTAGCACATGTGGGCGTGGCTGCAAGAAATGGAAATTGTAAGGTTGTGTCGTGTCATCCACTGTTCTAATTAGGTCAATCTGGGGGTCTGTCCAACAAGGGTTGGATCAAGGACAAAAAATTCTCAAAATTGATGTAATAAGAATTGAATCCAATTTCATAACAATCAGATCAAAATTAGATAAAATCCAATTTGCTATCAAAAATTTGAATAAATGTTGTATATTTATAAATATATGAGTCATTGAAACCTAATCCTTAAATAAAACGTATAATATAATTTGCATAATTTCTTACATTTTATTGGATTGACATCCAATGTAGCAGAACATGACTAATCAGACAAATTATCAAATCAGATCACTAATAGACTCAAATTCTCGATCCATAATACAATTATCAAATTCGAATAGATATCAGGTCTGAACTGATCCATTGACATTCATAAATGATTGATTAAATCATTTATTAGAAATACCCAACCCCAAACATATTGTTGAGAGAAGTACGTTCGATGAATTAAAACTAGAAGCTTTATTATTGCTGATGAAGAACGTAAAGATCTTCAATAGTTCTGAATGTTTTTTAATCTATTTTCATGAAATTGGTGTAAGAATTGTAAGAATTCAAAAATAAAATTAAGAAATCTTGAGTAATTGACTCTTACGAATAGAAATCTTTTCAAATCCAACATATTATTCCAAATATAGAATATGTATAACAGAGTAATTACAAATCGAATCAAAATTTCTGAATTTGAATCAAACCAAAATTTCAAAATTGGGATTTTGGATTGAAATCGAACCAAAATTTGAATCAACGCTGTAGAAATTAGGATTGTACAGCAAAATCAACAAAATATCAAAAAAATATGAAGAAAAATCCAGGGTTTAGGGATCGATTGGACAGAAAAATTAACAAAATATGTAGGAAAACATACCCTAATTTTTGGGAGGCCGAGATCAGATCGGATCTATTTAGATTGAACCCTCACGCGTTTGAGAGATCGACAACGAGGCAGAGAAGCTCTATGTCGAATAAATCCTTAATTTGAAGATCAATTTCAAACAAAATCTTCGAGTATGAGATGAAAGGCAGAGAAATCAATAAGATCAATGGAAAAAGAGTGTTCGAGTTTCAGCGGCTTGAGATCTTCGAGCTTGTGATCTGTTTCAAACGAGATCTTCAAGTATGAGACATAGGCTTCGAATTTCAGGGGAGATGAGAGAGAGACGGAGATGAGAGAGAGAGAGAGACGGAGATGAGAGAGAGACTTCGAGTTTCAGACGAGATGAAAGAGGCGGAGATGAAAGAGGCGGAGATGAAAGAGAGACTTCGAGTTTAGACGAGATAAAAGAGGGGGAGATGAGAGAGAGACTTCGATTTTGTAAAATAAACGGTTCGATAGCGACGACCAAATTTTGACCGTCTCTAAAAATAGTCGCTGTAGCCCAGTTTTCCTGTAGTGAGAGATGAGTATCTCAAGGCATAAGATCTATGGTTCTAGCACATGCCATGTTAAGAGAGTATTTTGGGTATGCCACGTGGGGGAGTCAGATTATCACGACTCATACTTTTAACATGTGTAATGATTTTCTAACTCAACTTTGACAAACTAACTCAAACTCATTGATGTGGCATGTACAAGAACCACAGATTTTTTCCCTCGGGATACACAACTCACATCCCCATAAACATGTACAGTTGTATATCCTCAAGAAAAAATTCTACGATTCTTGCACATACTATGTCAGTGAGTTTTTGTGTTATTTAGGTTGAGTTAGAAAATCAGCACTCTTTTAACATATAAGAAGAATTTAATTAGGTGATTTTTGTTAGTCTGTAAAAGGAATATGTCATTATTTTAAAATGGGAGCAGATTCTGGATATGTAGCACTCTGTTCCTGTAGCTCTTATCAAGGATTGAAAGTGTGCCACATCATCCAGATAGAGACATGTGCACGTTTAAGTATGAGAGAGCAATAACAGTTCATTTTTAAATGTTTGATAAAGCACAACAAAAATGTTTGTTTTTATTTTTTATTTTTATGTTTTTATTTTATTATTATTTTTAAAATCTGATCTAAACATTGAAATCAAGAGGTCTGAGGAGCTATTATTATTCTTTTTTTCTCAATTTGGTGTTTTATGAATTCTAGAACAAGAGCTAGACGGAGCTACAGGAATAAAGCGTTACAGAGGATCCGCTCCCTTTTAAAACAGAAGGGTTATCTCAAATACTCACCCAAATGTGGAGTGTTACTATTCTTTATTACTACATTTTTGTTTTCTATGTTATTGAAATGATCCTCATAAAATTATAAGCTACAAATTTGAAGACAGACAAATTTTTGTTTAATAACCTCTGAACTTCAATTACCATATATGCCCATCAACTTGTTCTTATAGCACTCCAATATTAAAATTCATTATAACTTAAAGATAAAATAAAATTAAATAGAATTTAAAGATGTAAGCATAACTTTCTAAATTACTTTTTATCATAACAACCGTTCTTTCACTCTCAACTAAAACAGGGAGAGAGAGAGAGAGAGAGAGGCACAACCACATGCCAAAAATCAAATTAAAGTAAACATGGGGATAATACAATGTAGTACGTCATCTGCTCACATATCATAGCAGTAGATGATTTGATCACTTAACATGTCTTAATAGAAACATTAAGCGGTATTACCTTACATACAAGATAGTATGTAATCTATAAATCACGAACAATGAAAATTATTGTTATTCCAATTTGGAAAATGCTGAAATGACAAAAAGTATTTACTGCGATTCTCACAAGTCTGACGTGGGATGTGCAATTACCATAGATTTATTTCCGTGTGATACGAGTAAAAACCATCTAGGGTTATGTATGCATGTAACTCTTCCAAAAGGAATGATTCCATGGGTAATTTGCTGGAACATTTGGATAGCAAGAAATAGTTACATCTTTGAAAAAAAGAAGCCTTCTGTCCAGGGAGTTATAAATAGATGTCTGAAATGGTTAAAGGAACTCGAGGAGCATCTAGTTATTAACCTTCCTTCCTCAGATGATGAACTCAGAAAGCTACAAGGCATTGGTATACATAGGAGATCGAATCCTTGTAGACGTATAGTCAAAGTTTGCTGGAAAAAATCACCTCCAGGTTGGTTTAAACTAAATACAGATGGTGCGGCTAAGGGTAATCCAGGTCTTTCAGGAGGAGGCGCTATTCTTCGTGATGAACATGGAGAACTTGTGGCAGCAGGGTATTGGTTTTTTGGAGAAGCGACAAATAATATAGCTGAAATCCGTGCGTTGGTGGCTGCATTGGAGAGCTTTGATTTAATTGGTAAAAAAATCGTTATTGAAATGGACTCAGCTATCATAGTGAAGGGTCTTGGAAATCACGTCGTCTCTTGGAATCTAGATCAATGGGTGAATAAGGCTCGGACAATGCTATCGAAAATTGAAGTTACAGTAACTCATGTTTGCAGAGAGGCAAATGATGTTGCAGACGCTCTTGCAGCTATAGCAATTCATAGTCAACAATCATTGTTATTCATACGAGAAATAGATTTACCTCTTATTGTAAAAAAGGCTTATATAGGAGATAAGCTCGATCTGCCTCAATTCCAAGTTGTAAATCATTAGGGTCTGCCCTATGTACAAATTTTTACTTATATAATATAATTCACCTTGCTTGCTTAGCAAAAAAAATGTAACTCTTCCAATTTATATGACCACTGAATTCAAGTTGAAAGCGTTCTTTTTTGTAGAGAGTTTTTTGGGCTTCCGCACCTTGAGATGAACCTTGATGTTGATGATCGAGATGAAGATCTTGATCGGGAGGTTTCGCTTCAACTCCTTTTTGGCTTTGAACAGTAGAAGGCAAAAGGATTGAGGCCTTAGTGTGGTGCTTACCACTAAGTGAAAATTAAAAATTTTGACAGTAAAAATCAATGGGCCAAGGCCCACGAATTTCGATGGTCCATGATTATCAAAAAAATTTATGTTCCCCAACTCATTTGCTTATAACCATGAAATTTCTCCTATCCTCCATTAATTTAAGGGTTTCGACCTGTCGAAAAAAAAAATCGATAGTGAAAAATTTGACGTCTTGATCCGTCGAATATGGCATTTTTTCATTGTGTGTGCCAACGATCTTCTGATAATTTTGTTAGTTGTAAGCATCCTATTTTTCATCTGTCTAATCCGACAACTTGTCACTTAGTTGTTGTGGAATCTTAATGATGAATGTAAAATAAATTTGAGAAATCACAAGATCCCCTCCAATTTTGTTTCAACTTCCTCGATTATCTTATATTTTTATTTGAGTTCTTACTCAAAGTCCTCTCTGGTTTCTTTTCTTCCTTCTGTAGCACACCAATTTAGAAATTATGCACGCTTAGGATCACTATATATTTTGATGACCTTCGAAACCTTGCATTAGTACTAAGAAAGTGAGACCCTGAGATTTAGAAATAATCATGTTAGGATTAAAAGAAACCTCTCACCAAAATTCACATAAATCGACAAAGCAACCAAAATAACCCTCACACTCAACTCATACATAAAGACCTTGATTTGTTAGGAAAACATGACTTTGGGATCTAGAAATGAAATTCTAAGATAAATTTAAGTTTTTTTGACAATAGTCATATAAATCAACAAGATCTAGAGACCTCCTACGCTTAGAAAAACAAAAAAATAATCACATGAAATAACGATTTTTCACATAAAATGATGAATTCCTTCACATGGAATGACAATAATAAAATTGAAGCCACAATTCAAAAAAAATCAAAACTTGAATTAAAACTTAAAAACTAATCAATCAAAATCTAATCGACCAATCAGATTTGATTTTTGTAGAATTGATTTTAACCCATCGCTAATCGAGTACAAATCCGAGCCAACACATTTTAATACTTTTTTGCCAATTAATTAATTGATCAAACTAATCAAGTAAAAAATTGAACAGTCTTAAAATTCAAAAAAAAAAAAAAAAAAAAAAAAAAAAAGAGAAAAAAGATTTACTCAACAAATCAATCTATTTCAATTTTTATTACAAAAAATCTCTTTTGCTTTATCAAGCTTGTTATTGGGCAAACCTTATTTTATGAATCAAGCTAGCATGACTAATATAGTAAGATTTCCTATCGTACAATGGTCGTGGGACCCACATGGATTGTCGAGTTAGCAATGCAATGTCATAAAGTTTTAGATCTCATGGAAAAATTTAGAAAAATATTTATATCCTTTTTTTTAGCTTGGTCAGAGGAGTTGAAAATGGATGGCATAAATTGATGTGATTAAGGTGCACTCCAAATACGTTCAACAACAAAATCCCCCCATCAATTTTAATTTATTTACGTGGACCCACTCCAAGGTTTGCTGGATAACAAACATATTGAAGTAAGGTTTGGTAGGCAGCGAACTTCATAAAGTAAGGCTTATTTGAAAACCAGTTAAAACCTTGAAGGAGTCATTTGTAATAAGAAAGAAATAGTTTGCTAGGGTTGCCAGATAAATCTTTTTAAAACACACAATAGAAGGTAGGGTAGCTCTACTGCTCACGTAGTCACAGAAAACTTATCACTCATAAACCAAAAAAAAGGAGGAAACTTCAAATTTTCGTCCAACCAATGTTCTCCTAATTGGAAACATAAAGTACTAGAAAGTAAGATAAGAATAAAATCTATAGGTTCCTATGGACGGATAAAAATTGGCTTTCATATGGATCATTGATTTGCGCCATCAACATATATCTCGAGATAGACACTTGATAGAGTTTGAGTAGAATTCTATGTAATTAGGGAAAAATTTTAATTTGGGAGGATTCTTCTCTAATAGGTAATTATTTTATTTGAAAGAGTAAAAATGACATTTCCTATTTAATTATAGCTAGGGTTAGGATTTTTCTATTTAAAAGGGACTAAGGCCATTGTAAAGAGGGGAGGAAAGGGGAGAAGAGACTAAGGACGAGAAATCATTTAATCGTGAGATTTATAATGGAACGGCTCCCTGAGTCCGTGGACATATGCATGTTTGTCGAACCACATAAAGAACCCTCGTGTTCTTTACCTTATCTACTTTTTTCTATTCTTTGATCAATTTAATGATGGGATCGTGATTGAGGGCTGTTTATCACAAAATCGATCTCTACAATCCCCACAATTGAGTCGTGATAATATGAATTGTCAAGTTGCATACTCAATCGACTCCCTGACATGACAAGTTCGAGAACTATAGATCTATATGCCTCAAAATACATGATTACATTTCGCCATAAAAAAATGTATTCCAAGTCGTATTGATCGACGGTTCCCGAACTTGTCATGTCAGGGAGTTGATTGAGTATGCCACTTGAAAAGTCATATGATAACCACTCTTTTTTTTTTAAGACAAAACCCGTGCCAACGACATCAAAAGCTAACTATGAGATTTATAGTGGAACGGCTTCCTAAGTCTGTGGACATATGCATGTTTGTCGAACCACATAAAAAACCCTTGTGTTCTTTACCTTTTCTACTTTTTTCTATTCTTTGGTTAGTTTAATGATGGGATCGTGATCGAGGGTGGTTTATCACAAAATCGACCTCTACAATCCCCACAATTGAGTCATGATAATATGAATTGACAAGTTGCATACTCAATTGACTGCCTGATATGACAAGTTCGAGAACTGTAGATCTATATGCCTTGGGATACACGACTGCACTTCGCCATAAAAAAGGTATTCCAAGTAATATTGATCTACGGTTCCGAACTTGTCATGTTAGAGAGTCGATTGAGTATGCTACTTGGCGAGTCATATGATAACCACTCTTTTTTTTAAGACAAAACTCGTGCCAACGGTTCATCGAAAGCTAAAATAAAAACCCAAGAATCTGAAGAATCCAATCATAATCAGACTCTAGAAGGAAGAAAATATTGTATATATTTTATGTCTAAAAGATTAGAAAGCTTCTAAAATTGGAAAGCAAGCATAGAGGGAGAGATGTCCCACTTTGGAGGCGAGATCGAACAATCCAATATCTTTGATTGACTAATCTTCAAGGCATCGAAGATCAGAGGAGCACCCCCTTTTTTAGATGCATGTCTCTTGCTCCCTCATCTTCCCCTCGTCACGTTTTTTAGTCTTCTCCAATTCTCACAAGAAGCCCACCCCCATGACTTCTTGTTGGAGATTTCTCTCTCTCATTCATCATAGTTACATCTCTCTCCTTGCTGGATTTTCATGCAAGGTATCAGTTATTTGATCATTCTCTTACAATGGCCACATATTGAATTTTTTTTATTGCTGCTTAATGATTTAAGAATAGATTTTGTTAGTATTGTTCAAATCGCTTCATCAGGCCTAAGGTAAGGGTCCCCTCAACCTTCTTTCTCTTCCCTGTATTATATTATTCTATGTGGGTTTGGAGGTCTGATTTGCTAAATCATAAATGATAAGGCAATTTTATTTTAAGTTTTGAAGGAAATTGACACGAGGCAGTTCTTAACAAGAAAACAAAGTTTTTTTTTAACAAACCGATTTGCCCACTCATCTTTAAAATGCTCTTGGATAGTGCAGGAGTTTTGTTTTTATGCCAATACGATATGGTATGGCATTTAATTTGTTTAAGTTGGTTTGCCATTTTGATGTACATGCATTTGATCAGTTTACCGTGTTGACATTCATTGCTTATGCTACTGATTTTGGGAAGCAAACACCAACAATGCACAACGTGAAAAAGCCTATTTTTGACAGCTCAAGGTTGTCAAATTTCATAAAATTTGACGGACCAAGGCATCAAAATTTTCATTGTCAAATTTTTTTTCCAACGGACCGGAACCATTAAATTAATGGATGGCTATAAACTGTCGAATTGGGGATCATAAAAAATTTCAATGGCCATAGGCCACCAAAATTCACTTTCTAAAATTTGTGGGCTTTGGCCCATCGAAATTTCTTGTCAAAATTTTCAGTTTTCATGTAGTGATGGTTTGAATTACTTGGAGAGTAATAAGGGTCAGTACCTTAAGAACCACATTTTCTAAGAGTGGCCAAAAAAATCTAACTTTATGAGATGAAGTCATTGGTGAAAGTGCATGTTTTGGGATGGTGTTGGTCAATTCCTTTTGATCATGTTAAGCCTTTTAGCCATTTTGATAATTTATTTTGCCATGATGAAACTTGAACCCTTTTTGGTAATTATTTAAACCTAAGTTAAGACTTAGGCTGTTTTTTTAACTTATCTTGCCGAAGGTAAGTATTCTATCACCTTGGTATCTTCCTTGCCTTAGGTATCATGATTGCTATGGCAATGAGAATGTTAGAATCAATAACATTTCAATAATCGTCGAGTTGACAGATCAAAAATTAATCGTCGAGTTGACTCACTGATTTTGTGCACGTAGGATTTTAAATTGATTTTCATTTTTCAAAATGTGGCCAATGAGTCAACTCACTGATTTGTGTGCATGTAGGATTTTAAATTGATTTTCACTTCTCAAAATGTGGTCAATGGGTCGACTCACTATTTTTTTTTTGTGCGCATGAGATTTAAGTCGATTTTCTTTTTCAAAAGAAATAGGAAAACTCTTCGAATTGCACATCAAAATAATGTTTCGCTTCATGACACATGGAGCTAATGAAGTTATTTAGAGATAAAATCTTTTCAAAATTTCTTAATATAATTTTGGGAGAATGACAAGGTTTCAAATTTGTAAAATCATAGCCATAGGATTTGATTGGCTAACATAGCATAAAAAGATGATAATGAATGGACCCAAACCCCTTTGGAGATTGACCATGACTTTGGTCTCCTTAATTCGATCCTATGATTATTTAGCCTATTATCTTGACCATAGTCTTTCCTTATTGACCTTAGGATATCTTGGATCATAGTAGATACCGATTTTATAATCGAGTGGGTTCGGTGCCTAACACCTTATGCAACTCATAACCTAACCCCTTACCAATTTCTCTTGCTCATGAGCCGACTCAAATCCTTTTGGAGACAAGTTTTAGTTCTTATACTTAGAATTAATTGGCGATTCCCCAATCCCCCAAATTCCCCAATCACAAACTTTTTTTATTTCAAAAAGTGTCAAGGTGCTTTCATTAGCAACCATGTAAATCAGAGAAAGTGAAGGTTGAAGAATGGAGAAGAATATGAATAGTGATGTTGCATAGATTTTTTGCTCTTAGTGGTATTTTCATTGATTTTTTCCAAACCCCACTCCATCTATGGGTGGAGATCTTATAGCTTAAACTTTAAGACAAGTGTTACCACACCACTGGTCTTGATTGGATGCCACCTAGGTAGATAGCTGGATGGAAGCTTGCTGACTTCCTTTGTGAGTTGTGATCCCATGCATCATTAATGTTCCCAATCCAAGTGGATTAGTAGTATCTCAACTTCATTAATGTTGAATTAGTAAGATTTTACTATTTGGGGGTGGGTGTGTTAGAAGATGTCTCAATCACTCCCAATTTGATTAGCGTTCTAACATCCTGTATTTAAAGATGGGATTTTCGCATGAAAGAGTTCTTGTCTTATTAGGATATGGAATCTAGGTCTGAGCAATGGTCTTATCAAACCGATAGACTCTTTAGAAGGAGAAAGGTCATTCACTAGACTCGTATTTGGTTTAGTGGATTAGGTTTAAATTCCACTTGTTGCTCCACACTTAATAAGGTACTACGTTGTACATCTTCAACTCTCGACTCTCATTTTGGTCATTAGCAATCTAGGTGACGATATTAACTCTCCTCGATACAAGAGCGTTAGTCCATTGTACTTCCATAACATCGAAGGAAGTGGTGACTATGACCATGGTGCTCGGTTCATACCGTACTGATCGGATGATGTATCTTTATTCCCTTCAGTATAACTTGTTCGATTCGAGGAAAAGAACTCGGTCATTTCTTATTCATTGGTTTGACTTGAGGCTTTCGAACCATCAATTATTAATGGACCCTGCTCGTTCTTCTATGACACATGTTCCCATCGTGTGGCACGACAAAAAGGGTCTCCATATTTTTTATTGAAAAATAATTTCATCAAATGATTAATCATTCAAAGTATATATTTTTTTCTTTCTCAAGACTCTAGACCTACGATTTATAGCTATCCAAAAGAATACAGGTTTTTAAATGTTGCAGATGTTAGTTAGCTTCGTTGGTAAAGTCTTTGGAGGATGATAATAGAGACCTGAGTTCAACTCCTGCCATCACTGGGTTATTGAACTCATTAAAAATAGACTTTGCGATAAAAAAAGGTGTTTCAATGTTTCAAATCATTTGATGTAGTTCAATTTCACAGTTGATTTTTAATTTGGAGAATCTATTACAATATGAACAATTGCAAGGAAATTGTTTTGAAGGGAATATGAATTCTTTAGGAAATGATCATGGGAAAATGAATTTCATGAAAAATTTGATTTCATAGATTGCATGGAAGAAAATGTCAAAAAGAGAGTTGGATTCTAATTTTGGGGGGAGGGGTAATCATGAGAGAACGAGACTTTTCTAGTCTCAATGCACGACAGATTTCCTAGAGATTAGATCCAATGTTCTAGGGATGAATACAAATTTCCTAGGGATTCATCTATCTTGAAAATCCCTAACATCTCAACGGTCATGTTGATGGAGAGCCTCAACCTGTGGGGTTAAGGCTAGCATTTAGCCGAGAGAATAACATTAGGAGGAGGGAAAATCACAGGTGGGGGTGGGGTGAGAGCGTTAAAGGAAAGAATTCTTTCCATTAGTCTTCTCAATCAAGTTGTCCATTAATGGAGCCATCAAAGGAAAGAATTTAATTAAATTCTCTCCATTCTTCTTCTCAATCAAGATGTCAATAAATCCCTGGATTGGAGATCCATAAATTCTATTTTCGTAATTAATTGGATAGAATATTTTGATTCTTTACCATTTAATTATGTAATCATTCCAAAAATAGTTTTCCAATAATTTATAAATACGTGGTTGGATGATCACAAGGATTCACTCACCGCCACTAATTATCAGATTTTCATTTTCTTATAGATAGAAAATTTTCCTTTCCAAGATGAAAATTGCTTTGAGTAGAAAAATGAATTCTGAACGAAATACACAACCATAATTCATACACCAGAAAATTGCAATTTCGTGAAAACCATTTTCGGTCTTTATTGGTGTTGGAATCTCTAAAAGTCCAACCACACAATCTCAAATTGATAGGTAGTGGACATTTGGTTTGTAAAATTGACCTGTTAGAGTATTAACTATGAAGCGTAATAATAGAATGTACTATGATTTACAAAATCAATTTTACAGTCTAAGAATAGCTAATTGAGTCGTGATAATATGACTTGTTAGGTGGCATACTCAAATGACTCCATGATGTGGACAAGTTTTGGAACCGTAGATCTGTACGCCTTAGGATTCATGGTTTCCTCGGGATAAACTTTTTATGGGAAAGTGCAATCATGTATCCCGATGCGTCAAGATCTACGGTACCCGAACTTGTTATGTCATGGAGTCATTGAGCATACCACTGGCGAGTCATATTATCACGACACTAGATAATTAGTTTATGAGTGCTGATTGTCTAACTCAACCTGATAGAGTAACTCAAAAATCATTGACGTGGCATGTACAAGAACCCTAGTAGGCATTTGGATAGGACTCCTTGGCTACTTCTGACTCTTGCGGGGAGTTAGAAGTCGTTTGGATGAACAACTCCTTTGAAGAGTTACTTCGCGCAAAAGCAAGAAATTACTCTTTGTGAAGAAGTTGAGAAAACCTATTTCTCAAAACTCATCTTGCGGGGAGTCAAAATCTAACAGTTCGTTTTACCAAAATACTCTTAACTTTATTAATTTTCTATGAAAATATTCCTAATTCATTTGTCCTTAAATCAAACGAAAGAAACATTTATTAATAGTAATTTTTTTTTTTTAATTTTGAGTATAATGGATTTAAACACACTATATTAATATTTAATATTTAAAATATTATATTATATTATATTAATATTTATTATATTATATTATATAAATATTTATAGTTAAAGATATTATATTAATATTTAATATTTAAAATATTATATTATATTATATTATATTATATTAATATTTATTATATCATATTATATTACTATTTATAGTTAAAATGTCAAAAACAATATAGTTTGAAGGCATATTATGACACTAAAAGATAGTCTGTCACTTTTTTTTTTTAAATTTTGAGTATAATGAATTTAAACACATTATATTAATATTTAATATTTAAAATATTATATTATATTATATTAATATTTATTATATTATATTATATTATATTAATATTTAGAGTTAAAATGTCAAAAATAGTATAGTTTGAAGGCATATTATGACACTAAAAGACAGTCTGTCAATTTTTTTTTTAATATTATGTCATATTATGTCAAAAACAGTCTGTCAATTTTTTTTTAAAATTTTGAGTATAATGGATTTAAACATATTATATTAATATTTATTATATTATATTATATTAATATTTATAGTTAAAATGTCAAAAACAGTATAGTTTGAAGGCATATTATGACACTAAAAGATAAAAAACAGTAACTGGTATAATATAAGGGTATTCTGGTCTTTTTTTTAGAAGTCATGAGAAGTCAGTATGGTTCCCAAATAGACTTCCAGCACAAAAGTACTTCTGCCAGTACTTCATAGAGTTGATTGCCAAACGCCCTTTCTACACAGAATTACTTTTCCAGCTCCTCCATAGAGTACTTCAGCTCCTGTTCTTTGGAAGAGTAGTTCTGCTCCTGGTATCCAAACAGGCCCCTAGTTTTTCCCTTAGGATACATAACTGCACACGTTTTATGGGGATGTGCAGGATTGTATCCTGATAGAAAATCTTCTATTCTTGCACATGCCACAGTAGTGTGTTTCTGAGTTAGTCTGTTAGAGTTGAGTTAGAAAATCATTACACTTCGTTTAAAGTTAGAATTGGATATTGGGTCACTTGAAATATCAATTACAGATACTCTAAAGAGGTGTAAATCCTAACAAGAGAAATAAACTTTCCTAACCTTAAATTAATCAGATCCAATATTAAACTATATAAAAATGATTCAGTTTATCGCAGTACACTTTATTACAATGCTTCATATATAATTCTCCGATAAGATCATCAATTGTTGGGTACTATTCAACTCCTTCGAAGAATAATATAAGCTTGAAAACTTAAGAGAAATATTAAGAATCTTGCTGGAATAACATTGAAATTGACATTGTTTCACACATTGATGTGCAAAGAACCATATATGCTTCTGACTTGTATCTCGATGAAAAGCATCTATGGTTCTATACGCACATCCATATCAATAATGTGAAACATGTCAATTTCAAGGTTACTTCAGCATTTTCCAAATGCTACTAAGAGAAATATAGATCCCATAGCTCAGATTCTATGATTTAAATATAGATAACATCATTTATTATTAATGGTAGGCAACTCTAGATATCAAACTACAATGCGTAACGCATACAAGAAACTGAGACTTACAAAAGCCCTAAATAGCCACAAACCCACAAAGAGCTGATTAGCAAAACAGTAAAACATCAAGAAGTTGGTGATAGAACAAATCATCAATGGTGATGACATTTGGTTGGAGCAAAAGCAAAGGGTCCCACAGTGAAGAGTGCAAAGGGGATAGGAACTGGGGGTTTCTGGTACCTCAAATAGGCCCCACTCAATCCCCAATTAAGATTTGTGGGCTTCTTGCAAGAATACAATGGCGATGAAACTAAGAACACCTTGCACTCGTGGGTCCCAAAGCTGCTCACTTTCTTGGGGGCTTGGATGTAGAAGTAGCCGTTCTTGTCTGCTCTGGCTTCTATGTTGATTGGGTGCTTGCTGTTGTTGCATTGTAACTTTACAACCGCACCTGTCCAATAATACATATGCATACACATCAAGTGAGATAAATTAGTTTGGAATGGGCCCACTCTCTCTCACACACACCAACTTGCATGCATGGATGGACACAAAAAATCATAAAAAATGACCAATGAGAAAATACATGATCCCGACCATGTAAACATGAAATCTAATGGTTAGAATTTATATATATATGTATTACAAACAACACATATCTCAGAGATATTGATCTCAATAATAATTCTCAACCATTGAATTTTGTGTTTAAATAGTTGGAAATTGATTGAGTTTTAAGCGATTTGAAAGAATAGAACTTGTTCTCTTGACAAGGAAGGTAAGGTAATAGTTTGATTTTCGATCTATTGCTTTATATAATTCTTGATGGGGAAAAAAAAGGGAACACAAAAAAGCTTCATTTCTGTATTATGTTGAAATTATACTAACATAAACATATCCTCTCACTGAAACGACTAATTTAAACATTTTACTTGCTCAATGTTTAGGGAAATTTTCAGAATTGGTTCGAGTTTTAATGATGAAATCCTAATAAATTATGTTCTTTTACATATTCTTGTTATTCTTGCCAAAATCGCTTAGACTTGCAGTTACTAGTGCTTGAAATAGTGGAAGAACTATCGCAAAACCTTTGTTTTGGATTCTTGAAGGTAGCAAAAGATAAGAGTCAAGCCTTTTTAAACTGTAGCTAGTTTGTATTAGCTTCATCTGTCATTTTAAATTCAAGTTATTTTGTGTTGGAATATGTAGGAGTGGGTTATCTATGTTTATTTATTTATTTATTTTTTTATTGTGTTAAAATAGGATGTATGAAATGTACAGATTGTGTGTGCCACCTTGGTCTTGTCCAACAATGGGGGTTAAAGTATGAAGTCCTTGGATTTTGTTAAGGTTATTTACGTTGCTTATTTTCTTATTGGTTGGTTTAGATTGTTCTGTTATTTTTTTACTAACAAAATGACTTCTGCTTTTATTGGGTTTAGAGTTTGGAGAAGTTAAATTTGAGTAAGATATATTAGTTAACAATTAGTTTTATAAGGTCGAGATTTCAGGTTTTGTGTTTAGGAAGGCAACCATTGGAGATTATCATGATTATAACTTATAAGAGCTTGATTTTTTTTTTCTCCTTGGATCCCCTCAGACTACACTAATCTGTCATAGGAGTACTATCATTGATGGTTTTGGTGAATGACTGTTTTTGAAAACTAAGTACCATTGTAAACATGGAAGACATGTATACTAATGAAGTCCGAAAGATAAGTTTTGTTATGTGGTGGTTAAGGCTTTGCATACGTGGACATGTTTCTGTCTAAATCAGGGGAGTGGTGATCGAGATTTCTCTGACTCCCACCTAAACCAAGTCAATGGAGAGACTAGAGGGAGAACAAGAACAATCACTATTTTCTCATAAGTTTTACAATGATCTCTATTTATATACTTGAGAGTTACCAAAACATGTAAAACTCTCAAAAATAGAAACCCCCAAAAGATAGAAACCCTTAAGAAAATATTACATGATTGCCTTTTTTGTGCCCCTGCACCTCCGTAGCTCTGCGTAGCGCAACAGAATGCCAAACATTTACACAACACAAGTGCTTCTAGTCTAGGTAGTTGTTCAATTCCCCCATCATAATCATAAATAAATAGTAAAATCTTGTTGTAGCCTTGTAGGTGCTGAGAAAATATAAAATCAGACACAAAACAAGACTGGATTTTCTTCTTATTCACTCTATCATTTTTCATATCCTTTACTTATTTACATTGTTCTTATTTATAAGTAAATTATATAAAATCAATTGACGATAGACACTACGTGAAAATCTTGAATTTTAATCGAAAAATTTGTTGGGCCTAGCCCAACGAATTTTAAAACTCAAATTCCGCGGCCTGCGGACCACGTTTCCAATCTCCCACTTCCACTGTCTCTCGATCTCTAATTCTCTCTTTCTTTGTCTCTCTCTCTCTCAGTCATCATCGATCGACCTCTCCATCTCTCTCTCTCTCACAGTATCTCTCTTGAACGATCAACCTCTCCATCTCTTTCTCACAGTCGGTCTCTTGATCAATTGACCTCGCTCTTCGATCGATCTCTCTCGATTTTGATCTCATCTCTCTCAATTTCGATCTTCTATTCTCTCGATCTCCTCATCTCTCTCGATTTCGATCTTCCATTCTCTCGATCTCCTTGGAGTGCTGGATTTGATCCGAAGAGATCGAGCTGATCTCTTAGGGACGAAGATTCAACAAAATCGTTAGAGACCGAAGAAGAGTGGAGAAAGCGAAAAGATCGAAAGTCTTAGGTATTCTTCTTCTCTGGTTTTCTCCTTAATTGGTTACTCTTTCATTCTTTTGCTCTAGTTTGGATTTCGGAAATCAATTTCAGTTTCTATAGATTTGAAGGTGAATTATCTTAAAATTTTCTAATTTTGGAAAGAATTTTGAGATCTTGATCTTGTATTCATTCTCATAGATTTGCACTCAAATTAGGGTTGATTTTTGTGGTGGAAATTGAGGATATCTTAGCATATATGGTAAATCGAAATTTTTTTTCTTATGGAATTATTTGTGAATAATAATTTATTCTTGATTGGCTAACTATTTGGGTTATTGTCCGTTAGAAATGCACAATCGTCCCTTTGTTATGATTTGGAGCGTGAAATGTCTTGCAATTAAAATCAACCAGATTAGATGATTATAACCATTCAATTAATAATGTTATGTGAGAGTCATCTGGACATTTTTACTTATCTCAGTTTCTGTGTTGGCAAGTTGTCTGTAGATTCCACTTTGATGTTTTAAGTTCATTTTTGAAAGAAAGTAGTTTTGGCTTAGAATCTCAATCAAGTTGTTTATAGTCATCTGGACATTTTTTCTTGTATACAATCCTCATTCGGGCTGGATACAAACTCTAATTTCAAATTAACAAGGGAAAATTTATTTTGAAGAAAATGGAAATTGAGAATTTTGGCAATTAAGAAATTACCTCTATTATATTAGGGATAAAATTTGTGACACCCAAATCCTCATATAACAATTTTGAATTAAATTTATTTGGCTGTCATCGATTGTCATGCTATTAGTTCTTTATGTTAGTTCTCAATGTTGTTTTGATTTTGAAGTTTTGTGGGGGGTTTTTTGGAGTTCTTTTTAGTAGTGGATGTTGGGATTGGGTTCATTTAGTCCAAATTGTATGTATCAATTGCATTTGCCAAAGATGCCATCATCTTATAAGCGTTTGAGATTAATGAATAGGCTTGTCCATGTGGATGTGTGTTGATTGGCTTAGAACTAGGGCTAAAAAAAAACAAAAAGAGCATATTTCTTATCCCATATACCACTAAGGATTCTCTTTTTCGTTTCAAAAACTGTTTGAGACATTATAAGATCTAAACTTCTTGCTATTTATTAAGGATTTTTGTATTAAACTACTGTTTCTTGTATTAGCTGTGCAACTCTTGCAGCTCTTATTTTCTCAACCCAACTCGTTTTTACTGCTTTGTTTATGTTTCTATTAGTGAAGCAGAGGTTCACTTTTTATCCTCTAAATTCTGTTGTGATTATGAATTTGGGTGCACTTGTGCTTGCCTTGCATACGAGATGTATTCACATCTCGCTCCATAACCCTCTATTGCCTAATGAGTCAACATTTTCTTTTGCGATCCCATAGCTATGCAAAATATTTACCCGCTTTTATGTCAAATTCATGTTGTTTATTCTATTCTATATTTCTTGTAATCCCAAACAAGCATGTGCATACATAATTGCAAGTGATGAGCTAACAACCGCATGGTACTTATTCTGTAGTAAACAATAGGAAGCAACATTCTTCCTATATGTCGAGGCGACAACTACTAGTTTCATGCTGCCAGTAGAGAACATATTGATGTACTACAAGACCTGTTTTTATTTACTGTGTGCATAGTTTGATGAATACTCTTCTTATCAAGAACAACTTGTTTGTCTAGGTGTGAATGTTGGGTTCAAGTCGACCTTTCCTGGTTGAAGTACAAATGCACGCCATGTTCCATTTAAGGAGTCTATCAAAGAAATGGAAGAGTAGATAAACAACTCAAAAGTCAAATTAGTAAGTTCAGTGGCTTGTTATGTAAAAAATCACCCATTCATGTACTTTTACTGAAGGTTGTGTTGAATTTTCTATCTGAATTGGAGAGAGGAATTTCTTATACAAAAAAGTTATACAATCAGGTTAGGGTAGTCAAGGGTGGACCCTGATGCATGAAGGAGAGGTAGAGAAACATGTTATCTTTTTTTCTTAATGGTCAATTTGTCATCATTATGTTACTATTTACCATATTATCTTTATAGCTTTGTTCTAGAAAATTAGGCCTTGGATGGGCTTAGTGTTATATTCCCGTTGTATTTCATGCAGAAGCAATATGTTGCATTAGTATGGATTTCCGCCCACTTGAGGATGAGGACCTGCAGACTATATCTTTGCTTAAAGACATGGTAAGGTGTTATGCAAGGCTTCTCATTATGCTATATAAAAATTCAATTGTCCATCTCGAGTTCTTGTTATTCCATTTTCCTTTTTGTATGTATTGATTTGTTCATGTGCCTGTACGGTCAGTCACTACGTCATATTGGGGTTTTTGCGACGCCAAAATTGCGCTAAAAACGACTGCTAAAGGCTGTCGTTTTTTGCGACAGTTTTTAGCTGTCGTTCAACCGTCGTTTCAACGAAACTGACGTTAATAAGTAAAAATTGGGGTGCCAATAGTCACTCTTAAGAAAAATTGTTTCGAGACCTTCGTTTACAGAAGCTCGATCTCTGTCGAACTTCTTCTCTCTTCTCTCACTCGACTGCTCTCCTCTATATCTCTCCCGCTCGACTGCTCTCACGCTCACTCTACTGCTCTTCTCTCTCTCTACTCGTCTCTGTCTCTCCTCTCACTCTCACTCTACTGCTCTTCTCTCTCGACTTTGTTTGTCTTCGCGCTTTCTCTTGAATCCGTCGCTTTTCTCAAATTTATCTCTCTCTCTTAGTCGACTCTGTCTCGATTTTGATCTAGCATATCTCTCTCTCGCTCACACTCGACTCTCTCTCTCTGAGAATCGATCAGAGTCTTTTTCATTTTGGAAAGTAAATTGATCGGATTTTTTTTTTTTTTGGAAAGAAATCGATCGGCGTTTGATCGAAAGCTTTAGGGCTTTGTTCGATCTCTCCCCCTTTGCTTGGTTTCTGATCGAATCTTCAGGTATGTTAAAGTTTTTGATTGAATATCAGATTTTCCTTAATTAATTTAGGGTTTTAAATGTTTTCTTCCTTGTTAGAGCAAATACTGTTGTGTCTTGTTGATTTAACCTTCTTCAAGACCTTGTTTGCCTCAACATACCCAACTACTGTCACCTTCTATTGTTTCTTGTTTATGTCCACAGATTTAACTCCTAAACAAAAAACGAAAATATTGGAGAAATTTTTTTTATGTGATATAGTTTATTCTTATAATTTTTTTTGAATGATTTGAATTGCTAGCGTATGAGGATTTACCTAGTTTTATGTGATATAGAGTTAGTTATTGTGATTGGTTCAGGTTCATTTCCGTTGGATTTGATTTTATGCAATATTTCTTGCTCTATATGATTACGACTACCTAAGGAAATATGGTCTTCTCTACCTAGGCTTTTCCTTGTGGAAAGGTTGGATATAGTTCAAGGAACCATTAGTTTTCATTCATGTAACTTTTACTCGGATTCATGTCTTGGTATCCTACATTGACTTGAGATGGCAATACTAGACATTTAAGAATAAACCTACTTGTTTGGGTAGGTGACGGCCTAGTTGTTGAGAAACAGATCTTGGGTTTGTGATCTGTCTGCACCTTTTGAGTTACTGATCTCACTATAAACAGCCTTACGCATTTGCAACGCTAAACAATTTTTTTTTACCTAGGCCAATCAAATGGATTGCATTCGATAAATATTTTCTTTCATTCGCTTGCATCTAAATCATGAGCCTTTTTTTAGCATTCAGGATTGTTTACATATGATGACTTGGATGTATAAGTGTGTTGCCAGTTTTCCAGTGTTTGATGATATAGGAACATCATTAAAAACTTTATTCTTTTTTCTCTAAGTAATCTTCTTTTTTGCTTCTCATTTTCAAGGGATATCAAATGTGCTAATATATTGGTGGATGCAAATGGATCTGTAAAACTTGCAGATTTTGGATTGGCAAAGGTTTCTTTCTTCTCAGCTTGCTATCTCTTCCATGTTTCTTATTTGTAAACTTCTTTTATCTTACATTGCTGGTTTGCACCTTCTCAGGCAACCAAACTAAACGATGTGAAATCTTGCAAAGGCACTGCATTCTGGATGTGTACGCAATTGGTCTTTTCTAAGTTTATTTTTTTTAAGTTGCTTTATCTCTGCCCTTGCACTATTTGGCAATCTGATGATTCAAAACTTCAAGTGTCAAGAGTGCCAAATTCTTCAAGTGCCACATATCTGATAATATTTAGGCAAATATTTCACCCTTTCAATCTTCCATACAAATTTTGCATGCACCCACTTTGGATATTGTTTCCAACCTCTTTTTATTTTTATTTTTTATTTTTTGTAGGTTTAAATGTGAAGGGGTTTTTATCCCAAGTATGCGGTATTGGTTTCAAGCTTTAGTAGTTTTTTCTCTTAAGATTTCTCTTGTATGACAGATGCCATCATTATTTAGGATTGGCAGGGGTATCCCACCACCAGTCCCTAATACCCTTTCAAGTGATGCACGGGACTTCATCCACCAATGCTTACAAGTTAACCCAAACGATCGGCCCTCTGCTTCTAAGCTCTTGGACCATCCATTTGTGAAGAGGCATCTTCCAATTTCCTCGGTATCTGGTTCCCCCCCTTTGCATAGTGATGGGAGACAATCTTAGATTCACCTTGCATCAACATTTGATGTTCGAAGATAATTAAGGTAAAGATCATTTTAGATATCAAGTGTTCTATTCAAAATGGAGATTAACTTGACCCAAACATACAATTCATTTTTGATGGTCTGAATAAAATTCATTTTTGTTTTTCTTAGAACCTAAATACTATAATCTAAAAAGTAAAAAAAATCCTACAATTTTAATTCATACAATTCACTAAAGTGGGCCAATTGTTTTTTGTGTTCTAGTCACACAATTTTAATAGAAATTCATACTTCATATTGAAGTGTTCTATTCACACAATCTTAGGATTTAATAACATTGAAGTGTTCAATTCGTTTTTGTTTTTCTTGACCCTAAATAATACAAAATAAAAAAATTAGTGTATTCTGTTTTTTTGGATAACCTAACAGTCTAACACAGAGGTGTAAGGACAATACATGCATGTCCATCCATGCAAACTCAAAAGTTTATAATTTAGATTGTTGATGAGAAATCAAAGCTTGTTTAATTTGAGACTGAAGTGATGCCATTGATGGCGAGGGTTATGCTAATAGTTCTTTCCCCCCTTCCTATTTAGACTGCTTACATGTTGATACATGATTTTGATTTTCTCGAGAATACATCTTTTGTTCATATATTGTCCTTATAGAGGCTGCAAGGTATATTGTTTTGTTAATATTTGAGTATTTATTCAAAACCTTGTCATTATATGATTGATTCAGGAGTAATTTAATTAGGCTTGGTTCAGATGGCATTCTTATACCCTCTGTTCCACCCCAATTGGTGGAGAATACAGCTAAATTTAAATAATTTTCATGCAGCTTTCCTATGTATAGACCAATCCAGGCATGAATCCAAAGCCCTAAAGGTGTTAAGCATGCACTTTATCTCCACATTGGTGTTGTGTTTACCTGTAACATTTAATGTTTCTTTATTTCACCTTTTTGTTCTGGTTTATTTATATCTTGTTAGTGGTTGTATGGTGTGTGAGATTGTTAAGTATCTTTCTTTATTTTTGCAGGCAACACAAGAAATAGAGAAATGATTGTAAATTGAAAATGGATAGCGTGTAGCTTAGCAAAAAAAAAAAAAAAAAAGGGAAAAAAAAAAGAAAAAATAAAAGAAAAAGAAGGAAATAAAGAAGAATTTGAAGAAAATTCTTGACGAGTTACATATCGTGTGGAGAAAAGGGAAAGATTACTGTAGTAATTCAATGGAAGCCAGCACTAGACAATTGGGGGCCTAACTCTCTCAACAAAATGGTGAGTAGATGAGATTCTCAACTAGTCGGACATGATTGGGAGTTCAACTTTTATATGAATGTCCGTGTCATAAGTTTGACACTTGCATCCCTTAATGCCATGGAAAACACTCTTTTGTGCCCAACTTACTAGTGGATATTGGACTTACCCTTTGGTGACCCTAGACAGCAAACAATGGTCTGAATGGTGATTTCTAGCCCTTGAATTTTATCATTCTCGTAGGTGGTCTTCAGTCATTTGATTTGACCATGCGTTTTGGGTATTCGAATCAACATCTTGAAATCACCAATCGGACTGATTTTGTGTAGGCCCACTGAGAGCTGAGGCATTTATCCATGGTACCGGTTGGCCTGAATGTGCCACATGGCATTTATCCATGGTGCAGGTTCTTATTGTAGGAATGTTGTTTATTTTCATCTTGTAACTTGTATTGATTGTTATAGTTTTTAAAAATTCTTGTGGGGCAAGTGCCCTCACTGTAAAGCTGCCCCTGCCATAAGGTGATCGTCAAGTACATGATTCATAGAGCTGAAATGTTTTGTTTCAGAAACTTTAGGTTTGGTGTCAACTATCAAATGGTGAATGGGAGTCAGGAAAGATACAATCAACTTCCGGGAGAATGCTTTTGTTTTGATTTACACTGTATTTTCTGACCTAAGATTTATCTTGCTTGGTTCAATATTGTTAGTAGTTTGCAGTCGTTGATGTTAGAATATATCTGTACTTTGGTTCCTTATTTAGTTTGACACATTTTTAGTAGTATTTATTTATGTGCTTGTCTTGAGTCTCAAGTTAAATTTTATATGGATTATGTGGAAATGCTAGTCCCACAGACATTCCTTTTCATTTGGGACAATCTTACATTCTTATGTGTAATATTTATGGCAGGCTAGGGCTCCTCTGGGTGTTCTAAATGTTGGTCGAAAGTCCCCTTTCATTACAACAAGCAATTGTATTGCTTATTTTTATTACTATTTCTTTCACTATCCTTAGCGTTCTTAATCCATGATAAGTGATGATGGCAATTACATTATTCTTATGTAATATTTATCCTTCTTTTTATTGACTAAATCCAAATCTGGTTGCATATTTGGTTATAGTTTCCCATTGAAAGTAAAAAGTGGAGATGGTGGCAATGATTAAGGCCAAGCTGTTGAAATTACAAGTTAAGAAGAGACTCAAGGACAGAAACTGGGTCTCCAATAGATTAGAATAGCTTAAAACTAATCGAGTGAGGTTTTTCATGGAGCTGAAGCAATCAGGCATTTCCTGTAAGCACCCTACTAGACAAAGCTTTTGAAGGAGAGGCAGAGGTGAGAATGGTTCAAAAGAAGGTAGCAACTCTTCTTGGCTGAAACAATAGTTGTTCGAAGCTGATGCTGATAGAGATAAGGAGAGAAGTCCAGTCATCTTCATTATAGAAGCATATAACTCACTTGCATCTTCTTCCGTTAACTGAAGAATTCGAAGCTCTCTGATTTGGGTAAAGTTACTTAACTCACTGGCAATGCCATCACCGATGTATAAACCACTCAAGGTCTGGAGGTTCATCAATTTCCCTATCCCTATAAGGGCTAAGGTTCATTCCTCCCCATAATTGTATCTGTTTATTTTAAGGTGCCTTAATTGTAATAGATTCCGAATTCCACTTGGTACTTTTTTGAGCGAATAACAATCTATATCCAAATTTTGGAGGTTTCGAAGATTGCCTATACTCTCTGGAAGCTTCTCTAAGTTAAGAAACCACAATTTTAGATATCTTAGGTTAATCAGATTCCCACTTCTTCTATTACGATGCTCTTACTTCCTTCATAACAGAGTACTAACACCTGCAACAATTTCCAATTGTATAATTTCATTTCCAAGGGATTTGAAATAAATAGAGATCGAATTGATGAGATATGAATATTTTCCATTTTTGTGTCGTAGTTTTTTATTTGTAGGTGATGAATATCCTTAATGTACAAATATTTATCTCTTGCTGCAACACAGTGATGATAGGGCTTGGGAACAGAGCAAACCAATTTGTTGGGGTTTTCTTGAAGTTGAACCATTTTATTATTTGTACTTGTGAGTAATCTCTTTTTTTTTTTTTGTTTACTTGGCACTTTATTTTATTATTATAGCACAGTTATTATTATAAAATACAAGTATTTATACTGAATTGGGTTCTATTATTCCCCTATGCTCTTTGCAGGGTGGATATGCGCTCGAACAACAAAACTTGTGGGGCTTCACTGCAATCTTCTTCAGCCAGAACTTCTTCTAAGTTGTGGGAATGATTGCTTTGTAGGCTTCTCAAACTTATTGTCCATATGAATCATGGTCCAATTCATCAACAACTGGGGACTTTGTGGATTCTCGAGCCTCAGGAATTCACAAGGAGATGATGCTCTTAATCTCTGTTTCTAGGTGATATTTTTTTTCCCTACTCCCACCTCTTACTTTTGACTTTACAAAGCTTATATAGATTAAATGGAAGACTTGTTCTCAGGATGGTAACAGCCAATGCCAGTACACTTTCCACATTCACAAAGTGTTTGTGAATGTATTAACATGTTTGTGAGCTCCACATTAGTAACCATGTTGGCTTCTGTATTAATATGTCTGCTTTCCATCTGTAAATATATGTCTCCTAGATGAGGTTCTTGAATCTCAATGGGGTGCTTTATGTGCCTGTCAAGCTCTCCATTTCGTTGCTGAATGTTCCTCAGTAAGCATCTCGAGACCATTGTTCTTCCTCTTATCTTGATCGATCCATCCTGCAGCCGAGTTTAATTGATGTTCTACTTTATATATCTATTGATAAATTTTATTGAACCTTGCAGAATTATTGAGTATTAAATCTTTTGGAGTTACATGACTTAATATCTGCTATGTTTTTTATGTGGCTATCAGATGTATGATACAACTGGTCAAGATGCATCACCAAGGAAGAAGTAGCAGCCATGCTTCGAGTAAGTAGCACTTTCCATATAAATATCATTTAACTAATTTCGTTTTCCGTATGATCATAGTAGAATGGTCATTATCCAGGCCTTGCCAGAGGACTGCATATGGGATATGCGTAAATTAGAAGCTAAATCTTCCCGAACTTGATTTGCATTTAAGACTCAGGGAGTCCTGAATTGCTACCTCGAATATGATAAGGACCTGATTTGGTATTGAAATTAACAGGAGAAAAGCCCAATTTACAGTTAGGGCATCTTGCCTACTTGTGCAACTGTGGCAGATTCAAAACGTGGGAAAGAGATTCATGGCTATGCATTGGTGGCGAAGAAGACATATTCGTGAGTAGCTCTCTTGTTGACATGTATGCTAAGTGTGGTTTCATACACGAAGCTGGGACGTTCTTCAACAAGATGAGCAAGAAAAACACGGTTACTTGGAACTCTATGATTTTTGGATATGCAAATCACGGATACTGTAATGAAGCAATTGCGCTCTTCAATCGGATGGTGAAGGAAGAAGTACAACTGGATCACCTGACTTTCATAACAGCCCTCACAGCTTGTTGTCATGCTGGAATGGTTGAAGTTGGATGGAAAATTTTCCATTTGATGCGAGAAGAACATGGGATTGAACCAAGGTTAGAGCATTATGCATGCATGGTGGATCTTGTAAGTCGAGCAGGTGATCTCAATGAAGCTTATGATTCGATTAAGAAAATGCCTATCAAACCTGATTCATTTGTGTGGGGAGCATTGTTAAGGGCATGTAGGAATCATGGAGACATTGAACTTGCAGAAATAGCGGCTAAGAATGTGTATGAGCTCGAGCTTGAGAGTGTAGGGTGCTGCTTGCAGTTGTTGAACTTAAGCGGATAATGGCGATTGAGGTGACGCTGAAAGGTTGAAGAAGATGATGAAGAGGAGGAGGTTGAGAAGAAATAACGGGTGTAGTTGGATAGAGATTGGATAACAAGTGTAGAGAGCAGCATCTCTCAAATTTCTTCAATAGGAATCTGGACTCATACCTATCATGGAACCATTTTCTTTAAGTAATACCCAAACTATTTCATTAAGTCATTGTCGTAGCATTAATTTGTCGTGACATTGTGGGGTTTTCTATTGGATCTCACACATTTTTTTTAATAAAAAAAATTATTACATTGAAATGGATAATACAAATGATAATACAGCCTCAATTTGCACTTTTTAGCTATTGAAATTTTTTTTTATTTATAAATATAAAAAATATTTTTTTTATTTATAAAAAAATAAAAATACAGACAGTGACTGTTGTATGTGGGCATTTGTAAATAAACGACTGTCAAAAACCGTCGTTTTTCCCGACTGTCAAAGACAGTCGTTTTTCCCGACTGTCCAAGACAGTCGTTTTTTAAAAACCACTCCTTTTAAAACGACTTTTTTCCCGACTGTCTTGGACAGTCGATTTTGGTGTATTATGACGTAGTGAGTGTTTAATAGAAGAACTACTTGTGTCAAGATCTTTTTGTGATAAATAATACTTATGTCAAGATTGCTGGTTCAAACTGATTAATATTTTAGGTTTATAAAGGCTAGGCTGAGGTGACTAATTCTTAGATTGTTGGATATGTTTTTCTGAATGTCCAATACAATGTGATAGATCAGATGGTGATGACTAGCCGATCAAGTTGCTTTTTTGGCTTATTAGGTGATACTAGGTAGTGGGTTGATATGCCATATGTACAGCATTGGCAGAGAATACTTGTCTTTGTCTTTTTCTATGCTTCGCCTTCTATGACAGATTTTCGAAGTTTCTATCCTGTTTTTCATGTCTGGTATGAAGCATTTGTCTGCTGGTATTATTTGTTATCCTATTTTTTTTTTCTCTGTCATCGCTTTTCAGACCTTGGCGATGAGTTTTCTAATTTAATTAATTAGATGGAGTACCTAGATATAATTGCTTCTAGTATAAAAAATGTCAACACCATTGAATTGGAATTGGAATTTCTTTTTTTTTTTTTGTTTGTTCTACAATGGTTAAAATACATTACACGTGATATAATCATCCCATCTATTTAATAAATCTTCTTCATCTCTGTAATTTCAATCGAATTTTCTCATATCAAAGGTAGGATACCCATTTGGAGGAGACACCATATCAATAACATGTGCATATATTGACTTGCATATTTATCATAGGAGGGAGGTTTGGTTTCTATTAATTATTGGAAGCCTATATAAGGCCACAAGAGTACTAGGGGAGGGGGGGGGGGGGACACAAGAAATTTTGGGATAGTTTATTTTGTGTTTGACTAGACTAGGGGTCTTGGGTATAGGTTGGCTCCCTCAATTGATCCTTTTGGGATCCATTTTGTATGAAACTCAACCATTTCAGGTTTATTTGGATAATACAAGGGTGCTGTATTTTTACTTGAGCATTGTTCTTGCCTTCTTGTCAAGTGATTGGGCCTACTTTGGATTGCCTATAGCCGCTCACATATTCATGGAGAGTTCTTATTAATCTGTAATGAGTCATGTCTTTTTTTGATGGTTTAGTTCCATTTGATAAATACATTGCTCAGTTGCCATATTGTTTCATTGTTCCCTTTACGTATATAAAAAGAAGGTGGATGTTTCTTATGAAGTGTAAACTATTATTTATTTTCCTCGATTACAGATTTGGCTTGTGTACATTTGAAGTTTTGAATTCTGTTGTGCATTTATTATGGGAAATTTTTTGTCTTTGAGGTTTGTTGGTTATTAGGGGTCTTCATCATATCACTAGAAAGTCTTTCTAAATGTTAAAACCCATAGTTTCCTATTGCTCATTTTCTTATCACATTTTGTGTTTGTATTAAATGATGCCAAATGATGGCCGACTTAGAGGTAAGGGCTGCATTCATACAAGTTTTATTCTCAACAGTGTACCATCTCAAATCCGCAATTCTTCCTTACTCACTCGATCTAATCAAACTTTCTGTAAAAGTTGTTCAAAAAGGAGTAGAAAGGGTATTGAAACATGATTTATGTATTAGTCATTGGAATCCATTTCCTTCTACGTTTTCTTTGACTTACAATCTACAACAGAACTTAAGTTTCTTTGTTATTTATATATTAGACCTACGTTGGATATGTGAATGGAAACACACATACTCACAGTTCAAAAAATCTTGCCTACCCAAGATGAGTCATACTCATAACAACATCGAGATCTCCTACTTCTTAGGTGTTTTACCATCGGTAAACTATTTTTTCATGCAGGAAAAGATGGCGGCTGTGAAACTAATGGCATCCCTCATGGCAAGTGAAGATGTGGTCGTGGAGAGTATATCGGTTGAGCTGCTGGAAGCAAGATCAGTATTGTCGAGTATTTCCTCGATGAGTCATTTGTCGGAATTACGACAAGTATGTGAGAAGTTGTTGATGTGTATAACATCCCCCTTAGATGGTATCCTTCCTAGCTTTCCCTAATGACATAAGAGTTGTAAACCTAGTGTACAGTCAAATTTTGCCTTATCAACTATATAATCTATATATCTCTGTATGGAATTTCAATATATAATATGAATTTTGAGTTTTTTAGTTTAATTTGGAGTTTGTTTTATGATTTTTCTTTTGTTTTTTATTTTTCTGATTTTTTATTATTATTTCCTTTATTGTGATTGGTGAATTAAAGAACCGTGCTATTGTTTGTTAAACCTCCAAATTCAACGGTCATACTCTATGGATTTTTTTTGTTTTTTTTTTAAGCTCATTCTCCAATAATTTGATAGTCAAGGGCCGTCAAAAAAAAATTCTACAAGAAAATATTTGACGGGCATATTTGACAGGATGGTCCGTCAAATTTCTCAAAATTTGACAGGCTAAGACCGTCAAATATGGGCTTTTTTCACATAGTGAGAATGAGTTTCCTATAGATATTAGGAAACTAATTTATCTCTAGATTCGGTCTTGAATTGTTTTAACTAAGTCCTCTTGCGATGCCACAGATGAAGGCTGTTTCAGCAGCGTTATCTTGAAGAGAATACTTAGTAGAAAAATCACCAAAATCAGCTACGTTATCTTGAGGAGAATCTGTAGAATAATCAGCATTAGATTGAGTGTGATTTGGAGCAGAAGTAACAACCTCAAATACATCAGATTGTGCGTGACTTGGAGCAGACATAACAACATCAGATTGAGCTACGTTTGGATCTTCTGAATAATCTGCAGCAACATTAGGATTGTCTGAATAATATGCAGCAGCAACAACATCATGATTGTCTGAATAATCTTTATTAACAGGTGCTTATATTGTTGTAGCCTTTACTTCAATCAATATTTATATTTTACTTGAATACATTAGGAAACTAGTTATGCCTTAACTTCTTCAATTTAGAATTCTCATTCAGCTCAAGTCACACTATTTTATGCAATACTTAACATACATTTTCTTTATAGAAGGAGCGATCAGTAGACCATCAATATTGACGTAAAAAGTTGGGCAATAATGTGTCAATAAAACCAGTAAAAGATGAACAGGATTCTGAGATGCTTAGTTCGACCCACATGTGCTCCACAAGCCATGTGTCAATTGGTGGAGGCAAGTCAAAGAAGAAATTAACTGAGGTACTAGAATCCTGATAGAATTTGTTTTATAGTTAGTGAGGTAAGTCAAGCTATGAATTTTTGTCAAGTTGTTATTAATTTTCTGAATGAGAGATTTTGTTTGGGCTTTCTCCCTACTAGCAATGGTCCATTTTTGTTTTCTTTTCAAAAGTTTGAGTTGGTTTAATATTTGGATTTTTTGTAAAAATATTTTAATTTTATGGACTCCCGGCTAACATTGACCCATTTTTTGTCTTCTTTTATGAAGTTTGAGATGCTTAATTTAATGGTCAAACATTAGACTCAATGGTGAAAGTCCAATAACTGTACATTACTTATATTTTAGAAGGAAAGTTTAATCACTCTGTCGAATTACTGCTTTCGATCTTATTAAAATTTCAAAAACTGTCACATAGTCAAAAAGTTAATTACCAAAATTAGCCTAGTTTGAGAAACTTGCATTACTATGCTTTCCTTATCCTTTTACTTAAAACAATTTCCTAGTCAAGTATAGTCTCTGTGGTCGTATCATTTGTAAGTGTCAGGCAGAGAAGGAGTTCAAGGTGGAAGTTAAAGCAATTGGAAAAGTAAGGCATAAGAACTTGGTTGGCCTAATTGGGTTTCCTATCACAGCCACAACTTAAGCATTATATGAGTAATAAAAATGCCTCGTGTGATAATTAGCATAAGCTATCAACAAAAAGAAGAAGAAGTGGTATTTGTAAGGGAATGGTTAAGAGCTGATAAGATACACAATATGGGGATTAGGCGTTTCAGAAGCTTTGCCCATGCCTGAAGAACCTCAATCACTTACACTTTTGGTTACATTGCTATTAAAATCCTTTCAACGGGGGAAACTAGCACTTGCTGGTCTAAGAGAGAGAAACTATCAAAAGAAAGGTCTAGGAAGATTCGGTTTTCTCCCTCTTTGTGGAGAAGAGTATTGAATCACCATACTTTCTGTGTGTAGTTTTTCCTCTAGGATTTAATGGCAGCCTCTTCGGCTGGAGTTTCTTGGAAAGATCTTCTAAAGGGTGGTATCCCTTCTTCGATAGAGAAGAGACTTGATTTTTTTCCTGAAGTATTCAAGGGTGAAACGATTTTGTTGCCAGAAGAGGAAATAAAATCTGAAGCAGCAAGATGGGAGAATTCTCTGGTGGGATATCTTCTAGGGAAACGACTTTATTTTTATGGATTAAAAATTGCGGTTCAAAGGATGTGGAAAATAAAAGGAAATCTGGAAATGCTATCCATGGAAGATGGATTTTTTTTATTTAAATTCAGCAATTCAGAGGACTGTAATATGGTTCTTAATTCGGCAGTATGGAGTATTGGAGGAAGACCATTAATTCTGCGAAAATGGTCCGTGGATGCTAAACCTATGCGTGAAATGCTCTCTTCGATTCCAATTTGGGTTCGGCTTCCGCAATTACCAATTCAATTTTGGTCTCCAATCTGCTTGGGTCGTATAGGAAGCAAAATTGGAATTCCTTTGCATTCGGACGAGGCTACAGCGAATAGATCTCGACTTGGGTTTGCTCGTATTTGTGTAGAGATTGACTGTCTATGTAAATTTCTAGACATAGTAGTTCTAGAAAGGGAGAATGGAGCGAAGTACAATCAACGAATTGTTTATGAATGGAAGCCGTGTAAGGTGTGCGCAACCTTTGATCATAGTCATGATCAATACCCGAAAGTGCAGAGAAAGAAACCTGTCATTATGGTCTCTGCTTGGGCTGCAAAGCAGTCAAGAGTTAATGAAATTGCAACTGATGTAACTTCAGTTGAGTTGGGCGGTAAAGAGGTTGAAGTAGGAGCAAATATGGTTAGTTTGGGTGAGTTTGGGGATGATGCAGATGCAGTCAGGGAGGATCGCAGTGGAGAAGAAGATAATGACGTGGCTTTAACAAATTCCAAAAATTTAGGAGTTTCAAATTCGAACTCAACGTGTGGTTCGGAGTTGGGTGGAGAAACAAAATCGTTTGTGAGAGAAACAAATCTGATGCCGTATTCCACTCCAACTAAAGATGGATGGAATCTCGTAGTTGGGAGACGTGGGTCTTCCTCAAAAAAACCTGGAATGGATACGGGTATACCAATTGGAGCGGAGCAAAATGTTGGAGCAGAGAGAGAAGTGGATAATCCGGAATTGGCAGCTAGTCTTGAGGTTGTTCTGAACGTCCAACCAACGCACATTGAAAATTCTTTTCAAGTACTGGATAATGAAACAGCAAAAGGAGGAAAAGAACATGGTCTATTGGTTGAGAACAGTAATTATTATGAAGCAACAGAGTCTGCTATCAATGGTAATTCTAAAATTGTCTAAAAACAGGGTGGAAAAAATATGAGGAAGAAGAATGTGGTGGAGGTCGCTAATAGAACCACGGGATCGAAATCTATCCCTAGTGAGGGAAATCAAATTAATAGTTCTTAATGTCAGTGATAATGTGGAATGTTCGGGGAATGAATTACGCGCGAAAGAGAAGGGCGATTAGCGATTTCATTAGTGATGAGAAGGCTGAGTTGATGGGGTTTTGTGAGACAAAAATTCAGATTGCAGATGCAGAAAAATTTCAAAAACAGTTGTGTAAAAAAATTGGAAATTCATCGATAACTATGAGTCGCACTTTTATGGACGGATTTGGGTGGGCTGGAATCCATTGTATTTTTTTGTGCAAAAGATGTTCGAATCAAGTCAAGTGATCCATTGCAAAGTCACTAGGATTCGGGATGGTTTTGTTAGTATTATGTCGTTTGTGTATGCTGAAAATTTTGAAAACGATAGAAGACTGTTATGGACAGACCTTAGCCACTTAGTCACGGCGGAACCATGGATTGTATTGGGAGATTTCAATACGGTTAGATTCCAAGAAGAGAAGGTAGGAGGGCGCCCTGCTTCAAGACGATCAATGCGTGATTTCAATGACTTCATAAATACGATTGGTGCTCAAGATTTGAGGACAAATTCTGACTGGTTCTCATGGAGTAATAAATCTACAGGAGGTCGACGTATTCTTTGTAGGTTGGATAGGATGTTAATAAATATGGCATGGATGGTTAAATTTCCTCAGATGTTCCTGAATTATTTACCATGTGGAGTTTCGGATCATGCCCCATTGAAATTGGAATTTCCAAGGAATTCTGCTGGCGGACCAAAAGTTTTTAAATTTTTTTCGATGTGGATAGGCAAACCAGGATTGCGAGAAGTGGTGTTCAATGCGTGGACTCTGGAAATTATGGGTACTCCAATGTTTAGACTCACAAGAAAGATTCGTGCGGTGAAAAATTCCATAAGAGTATGGAATAGGAATTACTTTGGTTCTATTCATAGTCGAAAAGAAGAAGCAAAGGATAATTTGTTTCGGATTCAAAACCAAATCCAGAGAGAGCCGATGGACAATAATCTTCAAGGCCAGGAGGTGGAGGCTTTGAGGGTCTATAATTCTGAGCTAGACAATGAAGAAAGTATGTACAGACAAAAATCAAGGGTTCAATGGCTTCGAGAAGGGGATAGAACTACACGGTTTTTTTACTCATCAGTAGCCGCGAATATTGCGAAGAATGGGATTATGGAGTTGATTACGGATCAAGGAGCATTACTCACAGATGAAGAAAAAATGGGACAGTGGACTACTCAATTTTTTTCAGCTATGTTTCGCAATCCGAATCCTACTGTAAGTATGCAAGTGCCTTTTATTTCAAAATTTTCTGAAGAACATGTGCAAATTTTATCAAGTCCTATTACAAGGGAGGAGATAAAATCTGTTATATTTGCTTCCCCAAGGAATAAATCTCCAGGACCAGATGGATTTGGGGGTGAATTCTTCGTCAATTTCTGGGATATTGTGGGAGAAGATGTGTGTGTGGCAGTGTTGGATTTTTTTAAAAGGGGGAAGTTGTTGAAGGAAATAAATGCCACTTTAGTTTGTTTAATCCCAAAGGAAGAAAATGCCAATCGTCTTGAAAAATTCAGGCCCATTGCGCTTTGCAATTTTATATACAAGATCATTTCCAAGTTACTAGCAAATAGGTTAGCCATTTGCCTTCCTGATATTATTTCTCCTAATCAATCAGCTTTTATTAAGGGGAGAAAAATCCAAGACAATATTCTTCTTGCCCATGAAATGGTCCATAATTTTAATAGTTCAAAATCTCCTGAAGCCTTTTGTGCCAAAATTGATATTAGGAAAGCCTACGATTGTGTTAACTGGTGCTTTTTGAAATCAATACTCCTTCAATTAGGTTGTCCTTCAATTTGGATAGATCGAGTTATGGAATGTGTGTCAACTCCCAGCTTTTCTATTCTTATTAATGGCACCACTCATGGGTTTTTCAGAAGTGAAAGAGGTCTGAGACAAGGAGACCCACTTTCCCCTTATTTATTTACGATGATTATTGAAGCCTTCTCTTGTATCCTTAATCAGTTTGTTTCTTCAAATTATTTGAGTATTCCTAGAGTTATGGGCAGTCCAGGAGTTTCCCATCTGATGTTTGCTGATGATGTTCTAATTTTTTCTAACAATGATGAATTGTTAGTAAAGTCTATTCGAGATATTCTGAACTCTTTTTACAACGTTTCTGGTCTCCAAGTTAATGAAGCAAAGAGTCAGATTTTTTTCAGTGAATCATGTAAAAATCAGAATATTATTCTTGATTCTCTTGGATTCTCTAAGGGAAGTCTTCCTATTAAATATTTGGGTCTCCCTTTATTTTCTTCAAGACTATCTCATACGCTATGTCAACATTTGATTGATAGAGTTTCTAAAAGGGTTGAGGGGTGGAGAGCAAATCTATTGTCGTATGCGGGTAGACTTGAACTAATCAAATCTGTTTTATCTAGTTTTCAAGTCTATTGGTTGGCGTCTTTCAATATTCCGGTGAGTGTTTTGAAAAAGATTGAGAACATTCTAAATAATTTTTGTGGAGTGGTCCATCTCTTGTGCGTTCTATTCATCCGATTAGTTGGGTTAGAGTTTGCAAAGCTTATGGGAAAGGAGGACTTGGCATTCGACGTCTAAGGGATATAAATAAAATTGGTATGGCAAAATTGTATTGGAGAATGGTGGAAAACAATTCCTTTTGGACAGAGTGGATGAGGAAGAGATATGTGAGGGATGCCGATATTTGGGAATGCCAACCTCCAAACAATGCTTCTTGGGCATGGAGAGGCATCTTAAATGAGAGAGAATTTGTTAGAAAGCATGTTCGATTTCTAGTTGGAGATGGGAAAGACACATACATTTGGAAAGATCCTTGGATACAAGAAGGGAGCATTATTTCTAAATTTGGAAATAGAGTTATAAATCAATTTGATAGTCATTCAAGTGCAGTTATTCGAGACTTTATTGTGGAAAGAAGGTGGGTGTTTCCAAGACCATACAATGATCGTATGCAAACAATTATTGATCTTATTTTAGCAAAACCAATTCCTAAAATGTTGATGAGGGATAAAATAGTTTGGAACCTAACATCAAACGGCCAATTTACTTCGAAATCGGCTCACGAAGAGCTATGTGAAAGGCAAGAGTCAGTGGGCTGGAAGAAAATTATTTGGAATAATTATATTCCAAAATTTTCCTTTATTGTGTGGTTAGCGGTTCAGAAGAAGCTATCTACAGTGGAAAATCTGAACAAGAGGGGTTTCAAATGGGTGTCTCGATGTGCCTTGTGTTATAACCATCAAGAGACAAATGACCATTTGTTCTTTCGTTGTCCATATACACGATGGATTTGGACTCAATGTTTGAAGAAGTTTGGAATTTTAAGAGTAGGAATGGGATCAATAGAGGACAAAGTACAGGTGATCAAGAGTGTGCGAATTCAGTGTAAACAAATTATGGAAATGCTTCATACATCCTTTTGTGCAGTGGTTTACTTTTGTTGGAAGGAAAGAAATCAAAGAATTTTTTAATACATTAAGAAATCAAAAGAAGCTATATTGACACAGGTTGGCGAGGCGATAAAAATTCGGTTTGATAGTTTATCAATTGAGGACAGATTCATGCATACTTATATGCAGATTTTGAACAATTGGAGTTGTTGTTATTCCATTGTTAAATCAGTTACAAAATAGAAATGTTGATCAAAACCAGAGGAGAATGTTGTGAAGATAAACACAGATGGAGCTCGATCAATGCAGCGGTCAGGATTTGGATTTATTGGAAGAAATAGCGTTGGGTCAATGCTTTTTGCAGGCTGGAGTAATATTGAAGCAGATGATATTATTCAAATTGAACTTCAAGCAATATTAGAGGCGATGAGGTTTGCTAGATCAAGGGGATTGAACCGACTTTTGATTTCTTCAGATTCATTATATTCAATCAAATGCATAAAAAAAGAAATCATTCCATCATGGAAAAATGATGAAAAGTTGCTGGAAATTACAGAACACAGATTTTTCTTTGCGAATTGTTCTTTTGAATTTGTTTGCAGAGAAACAAATCGGGCAGTGGATTTTTTAGCGAAACAGGGCACTTATTCAAATGGTTTTTTCGTTGATGAAGAAATGTGTAATGTTCCTCAAGAACTTTTGAGAATTATTGAGGAAGATTTAACTTGTATTTACACTCGACAGTAGTGTTTTCAGGGCGGTGTCCCTTTAACCCCAGCTTATCAATCAAAAAAAAAAAATGCCTCGTGTTACACATGGAAAATCAGCTTGATTGTTTCTTGATTTGTAGCCATTATACTTAATAAGAAGACTGATAGTTACTTAATCCATGGTCTGCAGAATGATGGAACTTTGTATGGAGCATCCTTTGATGGTAACATTAGTTGCACTGACATGGGGGTCTGGAATGTCATTTCCTTTGATGGACCTTAATCCTGATGGATGCGAGGTGTCTATTTATTTTTATTAACTGTTTTCATTCATCGGATCATGTTTATTATGTTAAAGAATCTGTTCTCTAGTATGTATGTGCAGAATATTCTGAGTATTTAATAAAGTTTTCCAAATTGGTACCTTGGCAATCTTGCTAATCTACATAAATCTCTTGTGTTTTGTGTTCTCTACTTTGAATTTTTGTAGTTTTCAATCTTGATTGGTCTAAGGAAGATTTTCCGCAATAGTAGAATACCCGTGTGTTGGGTGTTTTGAGGAATACACCGTTGTTGTATGAGTTGATGAACTCATTTTTCATTGCATTTATTATGTAAAGAAGCTTAAGATGATGATATTTAGGGTGTAACTATTCCACTAAAACATATATATATATTACAAGCACTAATACCGACATCAGCTAAAACCTGAAACAAAATAGCTCAAATTTCTAATTTGGTTATTTCAACTAAAAGTTCAGTGTACTAGTTCGACAAAGGAGAAGGAATATGGTAGCAGCTAATGTTGTCTGATTATTAAATAAATAATTTATTTATTTTTATTCCAACTCATTCTAAATTCTTTTTTTTTTTTTTTTTTTTTTCTCTTACCATGTGTATCCCCAACCTTTGGGTGAGACTAATCGCATGGTCACACGCACCGCCCCCTTGGAAAGTCCTGCGTGCAACTGGTTCTAAATACTTACTTTACTACTTTCCTGTGAACCTTGGCCTTCTTAGTGAGTCTGCGGCTATGATTCTGTACGAGATCTTATTTGTCCATTAGTATAACTTATGTCAGCGAGCATGCCAAAATGCTTTAATAATATAGGTTTCATATTTGAAGTATTTTCTTACCACATATTTGACAAATCTGGTGGGGGGAGGTTGGCCATGCCAAGTAGAATTTCACTAATGCATTTGAGTTAAAAATCGATGTCTAAAACACTAGATTTTAGACATTGCTAGTATAAACATCGGTGTATTAACCGATGTCGAAAACTTTAGTCATTACTTAAAAATCATTGTCTAAAGTCTTTTTTGTACTAGTGCTTTCTTCCGATTCCTAGTCTGTCACATTTTTCGGACAAGTTTACAGAGATACTAGGTGAGATAGGGGCTTAGATTATTTAAGGTTGTAATGCAAAATAACAAAAAAGAAAACTAGAGAGGGTGGGGGGGGGGGGGGGGAGAAGTAGGAAGGGCGAATACAAGTAAAATAAAATTAAAGCAATACTACCTTGGTCTTCATGACTTAGCTCCCGAAAGGTTTAAGTATGAACTTGGCCAGATTTTGGGGTCTTTGAAGCTCTCAAGAAGAAGATTTGTGACAAACTTTGGGAGGAGAGAATTTTTTTTTTTTTTTTTTTTTTGTCTTGGGAGGGTGCTCTATTTATAGGCTTTAATTTGAAGACCCTTGGGGACATAATAATCCATACATCACAAGTTCAACTTAATTATACTTAAACCACATAAAATGATCTTATTTGCCTTCCATCAAAGAGGTTTTGATGGTCATTTACACTCTTATTAGTCTTACCAATCAAGATGATCAAAAGATAAGAGTTTTAATGTCCTCCAAGTCTGTAGAGAATTCTTTGAGGAATATTATTGCCCAAAGCCTTGACGAAAATGATAATTTCAATAAAAAAATTGAAAAGGGCATGAATTTATCCACACTTAGAGGGACTTAAGGGTCAATTACCATCTCAAGGGTTCTAACAAACTGGGGCTAAAAGTGTAAATGCTCCCTAAGTTCTAGATAATTCATTTGATGGGTAAAAGGATCTATTTTCCATGAACTAGATCAAATTACTTTGATCTTTTGGTGCATGGCCTAGAATTATCCACAAGAGGAGGGACTCAAGGGTCAATTACCTTGCTTTGACTCCAAACAAACTAAGGTTAGGGGTAATTGACTCTTAAGAAGGTTGAAAGGATTCTACCCTTAAAGATTCACAAATTTACAAGAGAACTACAGAAGAAAAACTAAGAGAACAATTAATGAAGGGGTAAAGAGGGTAACTTACCTTGATTGTTTCTTGGGAATAAAGGAAATAGAGTGATTAGTGAGGATTAAAGTGTAAAATACCTTAACATAATCTATAACATATGGGAGTGAGAATCAAGAAACAACAGAAAATAGTTTGATCCTTACTTAAGGCATGGACCAGAGAAAAGTTTCAAGGTCCTTGGGGTATCCACAACTAGAGAAAAAATATAAAAGGCCTTGGGGTACATAGGCTAGGCCAAACTTTTGCATGGTCCATGCCTTTGGCACGGACAAGGTCAGATTTGGGCCCTCTTGGAATGGGCATGTGGCATAGATTTTTTGAGTCAAGCATTTCGAGCTCAGTCTATATAAATTGGGGTGTCTACAGCTACCTCTATTTCTAAGAGTTGCTTATAATAATTACAAAGATGTAGACTTAAACCTTTGATAGTCTGAAGAACCCTGAACTAATGCATTTTTCAATTTTATCCTAAGAAATTTAGATCACAGAAAAATTGATATAAATATTGAAAAGAATAGAAAAGAAAATGGCCTTCCCATGCTTGGACTCTAATAGGGATTTGATTAGTTGTTCTAAGCTTCCTGGCTCATGGTTGACGTTAAAATTTTTGAAAGAAACTACTTGAAACGGAAGGTAAATTGTAAAAATGTTGAAACTTGATTATTTGGCACTATGTCAAAACACGCCTAAAACGACTAGTAAAGACTATCGCTAATTGCGACAGTTCTTAGCAGTCATTTAACTGACGTTTCTTATTAGATTAATTGTATGAGACACCAATGTATCAAACAACTCTCTCTCTCTCTCTCTCTCTCTCTCTCTCTCTCTTTCACACATATCTGTTTCTGTCTCACATGCAAATCTCTCGCTTTCTCTCTCTCTTCTCTCTCTCTCTCTCTCTCTCTCTCTCTCTCTCTCTCTCTCTCTCTCTCTTTCGTTCTCGTACGCTCTCTCTCATTTTGCACTCTTTGTCTCTCGTCCTTGCTCTCTCTTTCTCTCGCACACTCTCTCTCTCTCTTAAAAACTCTCGATCACACTCTCTATCTTTGTATCTATCTCTCGCACACACTCTTTCTCCACAACATTCAAGATCTAG